>NC_091138.1:43067711-43285211 GCF_041381155.1 Argopecten irradians
CTAACTCCAGTGCATTACAAACTAGCTCTCAATCGTGCGGAAAGATTGTGATAAACCAAACACTCGTCACTCCCTGCCGTATTAGTCAGAAGTCGGAAAACAACTACGAAAAGCTGCGAATCGAGAATTGCCATACAATGCAACGGTCCCCCAAACATCTTAGCTTCTATCATAGGAAGCCAGCAGACCTATTGATACCAAAGGCTATTTCAAATTATAATTGTACAACTCCAAACGGATGAAATGCCCTGTGGTTGATATCAGTGAGCTACGTGTTTGGTGTGATGGAAATCTACTCTGAGAAGAACGGAATAATGATAGGCTGGAACAACACACTTTTAGCAATCTAGCTACTCCAATTGCAGATATATTGTTAACGCAGAATTTGACCGATACCCACCACCATCATTCGCAACTGGATTTTCGACCCTATACCAACCGATATTCAGTAATGCAGAACCTGTTCAAATTCTCCAGCGATGAAATAATAAAAAGTACGGAAAGCGTGTTCAAACCTCAACACAGGGAAATGCCCAGGACCACATACGGGAGTACTGCTAGAACATAGTGTGTATGCCGGATGACAATTAACATTAGGGGTACTATGCGAGATCTTCAAACAATAGAGCCACTGAAAGCTATATATTCAGATAGAAACTGAAAGTTGGGAACGCTTAACTCCTGTCTTCTAAAGAAAGAAAATATGACCAAATCTGACACTAAGAAATTACAGCGGAATCACTGTAACTACAAGTCGTTTTAAAGGTGAATTGGAATCTCTAATCAACATAACACTTACGTCACTTTATTGTGATTCGATGCAGAACCACATTGCAGAGGGGATTCACTGCAAATACCTCGCCCATTCTCTGTGCGCTTTTAGTTTGATGAGGAATTCATTAGAGAGAGTAAAGACCTCAAGAAAAACCCATTTACATTGCTTTTCTCGACGCCAAGTCTACCTTCGATGTTGTGTCCCATGAACTTCTCCTAAGGGAATGTATTCGACCTCGGGATCGACCCCAATATCTGGTCACTGCTATACAGTCTACATTCTGGAGCGACGAGTGTCATTAAATGGGATATTGCAAAATCAGAAACATTTTCGATTCGACAAGGTGTGCGTCAAGGAGGTGTGCTTAGTGCAGATGTGTACAAAATCGTCATCAACCAACTTCTCAACAGACTTGAAAAAGCAGGCTACGGTGCCAAAAATGGTCACATTCTATGTAATGCGCCCACATTTGCTGATGACGTCAACTTGCTCACTAACGACGCAGACGAGCTACACGGTGAATTACAGCAAAACCGAGCGCTACAGTCTGCAACCAACAAAACGTGTGATATTACCAATATCTACCTTAACATCAATCAAAAAACCAAAAGGACTTTGAATACCAAAAGAGAAAAGGTTGGGCACTCGACGACGTAAAGATGCCTATTGTGGATAGAAATACCCAAATCGGAGTATCAAAATCGGCAACCAAACCAGGACAACTATGTTTTTGACGGAAACATAAAAAACAAGGAGGACACTCTATTCACTGGTAGGATCTGGCCTACATGGAGAAAATGGTCTAGACCCAGCTTCAACGATCAATATATTAATTGTCTATGTAATGCCCGTCCTACTGTATGGCCGTTGTCAGTATAATGTGACCGGGTGGTGCGTGTTGCTTGGTGTCTTCGGTGGCATGCTTTAGTGATATAGCACTATAAAAAGGGCAACAGTTCCATTATACAAGATGACACAATGTAAATATACCGCAGTCTCCCAAAACACACCTCGCACCTCGCACATACATGGGGTCGTCTTACTTGTACATACACGCGTAATTAATCAATCAACACCGCTGGAATACATGGGACTTGAACTGCGAACTATTCCTTAAAAAGAGCCTCAAACAAAAATTGTCCATCCCAACAACTACTGTCGACGCCGCAGTATATATATCCTGATTTGAATTCTACCGGTTGAAGCTTTCATTCATAAACGTGCTCTAAGCTTTTATGGAAGCATCATAAGACTGAGTGATTCGTCGATTGAGAAACAATTAGCCAGACGTCAGCTGTGTGTAAAAACGGGAAATTCCAACAGCTGGTACGCCATACAAAATCTACTAGTCCTATACGACCTCCCTAATGAAATTGACCTACTACAGGACAACGTGCCTGAAAACAAGGAGCAATGGAAACGCAGAGCCAACAAACAAGTCAACACGCACTGGAAAGATAAAATCAGCCGCCTAGCGGCATAATACTCTGCCTTACAACATCTAAACATCGAAGTACTCAAACCTGGACAGCTACATCCAACTGTATGTTCCAGTCTATCCAAACGACCGTGAACCAGCTCGAATCGCCGTCAAGCTTAAAATCTTAACCGGTACCTATATACTACAAACCAACAGGGCTGCCTTCAACCAGAACCAAGTTGACCCCACGTGTCTTCTCCGCAGACAGGCCGATAAAACGGCAAGTCATTTACTACTACACTGCCCCAAACTACATGACAGCAGATTGTCGGCTGTAGAGACTATCACATCAATTTTATATTCAGAAATTAAACAAGAACTGTATCGATGGAGAAACCATTCAAAACGTATTCTCTACTCCTCTAAACTTCAACTGGATTCAAAGACCACAGAAACATTAGAGTTCCATGCACGCAGACTTTGTTACTCCATCCACACTCAACGCTACAAAAGACTGGCAAGAAATCCGAAGCGACGTCTAACATAGGATGTGTATATGTCAAGAGAATAGAGTATGGCATATGTACATTTCCCCACCTTAATTTTTTTTTATATCTAACCAGGAAAAAAGTCCCATAATTTATGTGACATTTGTTGTGATAACTGGGTTTCTTCAATGTATAATTTGAAGTTTCAGAATTCAACGAATTTGTCATTTTAAAATGTAATTAGAATAGAATGAGAAATGGCGATAAGATATTAAACTATCAAAATTCAAAATGGCTGCCTGTCAGTCTTCTGATGGTCAGAAAATTCGATATACAAAACTAGGGTCCAAGGAAATACTAAACTTCATTAAGAGAAATATCTCTTCTGTACTCACTGAAAAATACATGTAGCGGTAACAATAATGTAAATGTACGAACGAACGGGTGAAAAACGAAAGATTATTTCAATAGCCACTCATCTGTCGACGGTGGACTAAAATTGTAATTAGTAATGATGTCCACATACATATATCTGTACTTTGTATATGAGAGGGTCTATTACATTCGAGTGACTTTAGGGGATGAAGAATCTGTTAATGAATCGTCTAAAACATTTATAAAATTCCAGTGTTAATTGACTGACGGTACACCGGATATAGCTACCATTGAAGCGACAGCTACGAACAAACACACAAATAACAATGTTTAACATCACTCTAATCACGTAACATTTTGATCAATAAATAAAATAAATTCTTGTCTGATCTCGTTATTACCTGCTATTGAGTGTGATCGACATGCAGTCACTATAACAGCAAATATATGCCAGCCATTTTATCAAAACATCATCGTTCCGTTATGACAGTGAAGGGTTAGTTAATTTTTTTGGATGACAATGGGATACGGTAGAATCACATACTTAAGTATGCTGTCAATATTTTGATTTTCATTGAAATGCAGATCCAATCATGATATATGTTATTCTCCAAATGAGATAATGTTTCGAAGTAATGCATTTCGTTTAAAATGTTGATGCAATGGAATCAGTTCACTCTCTGTAGAATTAAAACAAGAAGAAAAATAAAACACAACTGTACTATGTATTCTTTGAAAAATCAGTTGACAAATTAATTGTCATAATCGTCTTTTGCTTCCTTCTCCCCCAACTTCTGAGTGAGGTATGTACAGTGGATGAATTAGTCTACGCCTTACACATCACTCGATGGACATGCCTAATAGTTTGATGCCCCTGAATGATGTGAGGGTATATCTGTTGTCCCTGGTAGGTGTACTGGTGATGGGTGTCACACCCTCAGTGGATTCATACAACAGTTCTTCTTCCTCCGCGATCTTATCAAGATCCGGGAGTATATCCGGCGCAAATATTCTCCTGGAACGCCGAGTTTTCCCTGGAGTTGAAAAACTCGACAATTCGTTCTGGTCAGTAACCTCTGTAGGGTTTATAGTATCATATTCACTTTCATCTGTTTGTAGGATTTGGAGGTCGTCAAAATTACGCAGGCCAGCGGAAATCCGTGGAGGCCCAATGATTTTGTAGCACTTCAGGATTCGGGGCTAAAAATGGGAGACATAGAAATTAAATACTAGATAAATGGGCATAGATATGAAGAAATAAAAATCATTAAGCCGAATGTAGGTTGAAGGAAGATAAGAGATGACTAAATCTGTAATTTTCTGTTATTTTTATTTCAATAGCGAGTCTGTCAGAGTTCCAGAATAACTTCACTGTGCGATCACTTATCAGAACAATGTACTACCAGTAAACCAACAATTTGTCATGTCGAATTAGATTTCGCGTTTTTATGTCCATTGCCTCTTTTACAGCGATTTAGTTTATCTTCGGTGTCTGCATTTCAACGACGGTGCAAAGTAACGCACTGCGCCGGATAAATCAGAGGTACTGCCGTAGTGTAAACGAAGGGAAGTAACTCTGGTATGAATCGTACATCGCAAAAATGGTTATGGTCAAGTTTGGAAACTGACTAAATTCAAACAAACTTTCCGTAGTTCACAACAACCTTTATTTCTATCCGACTCACAATATGAGATGATCACTGAGTAAACTCACCGATTGGCAAAATACGATGTTTGTTGTATTTTGTAGACTGAAATAAAAAAAGAAAAGACATAATATTTGCAAAGTTGTAGTAAACATTTTATACACATGGTAACGCTCAAAGCGTCCTATTTCTGGATGGAGGCAAGATCCGGTAACTAACTTTTTAATGGTTTAAAGTTTAAAGGAATTGATG
This sequence comes from Argopecten irradians, assembly GCF_041381155.1. Classification (NCBI taxonomy): domain Eukaryota; kingdom Metazoa; phylum Mollusca; class Bivalvia; order Pectinida; family Pectinidae; genus Argopecten; species Argopecten irradians. The sequence goes on from NC_091138.1 coordinate 43,072,668, forward strand.
AAAAAAAAAAAAAACGATTAAATAAACAAAACACAATAACAAAAACAGAACAGAACACTGAAACACGTGAACGAGTTACATACTCTTGAAGTATGAGTTGCTTGTGGAAGAGAAACTTAGAGTGGATTATCTGCCTTAGTAACAATTCGCTCCGTCAAGCGGCGTTACTGATAATTTCCGGTGCGAAGCTTGATAGAGCGTTGACAAACTATAGCAGACAATTTAGTCTGACAGGAAATTACGCCATTTTCTCAAACAACGAAGATATTTTTTCTCACATACACACGACGTGACAAACAAGACATTCCTACAATGGTAGATAACCCTGCATTATAGAGATATCTTACCTCCAAGCTCTCCTTGGCTCTTGACGTACTCTCTAGATACACAAATACGAAACATAGCATGAGTGTAATGAGTAAAGAAACGTCAGGTATGATTTAAATCAGATAATGAAATAGAAGAGTAATAAACATATATACCAGATTCCAGATTTACAACATTTCTTGAACTCTTCTTATAATCCTCCCCATAATTCTGGCTTCCTGTAGAATTTGACTGGGACGGCTAAAAAGAAAATCATTGTGATTTTTTTTTTTTTTTTTTTAAATAATGAAGAAAAATATGATCTATTTGTTTTTGTGATTTCAAAATGCATGAAGTATTTATGATATCATACAACAGTGTATTGCTTATAGCTGGTGATTTTCGCTGAGATTCCAAGTTTCTTAAAGATGATCCACCGCTGACAAATGGTATTTTTTCACTATCAAAAACAGGAGCAGACGATTTAGTATTTTTCTTCAGTTACAAAAGTTACTTACTTTACACTATTACCATCATTGAAAAGCTTGAGCTTCTAATTTTACTTCAAGTTAAAAATATGAAAAATAATTAATTGCATCCCGAAAAAATTTCCTGGCACTATATTCTATATGGAATGAAGTACTGATTGCACACGCACCACAGGCGAAATAAATTATTTTATTTTATTTTTTGTGTTAATTAGGCATATTTATACACGATTTAACATAAATTATTGTTCAAATGATGAATATCATTTATGCTCTGTCGGCGGTGGAGCTTCTTTAACGAACGCACCGTTATCTGCATTTTTTTTTTTAATTTGAATTTTTGGAAAGTTGTCAACAAATTTTTAAATTGGTAACCCCAAACTCTCCGTTACTTTGGCACCGATGACTACAGTCACTTACAAACCAGTTATAGGTAAATCCTGAGCACAGCTCAAAGTGTCACGGCATAAACAATTCCAGAAGAGTTTTTAAACACTTTTTCAAGAAATATATCTTGATCAACATACACATATCATTCAAAGACAATATTGACAATGTTCAGAATTTCAAGCTGAATGTATTAATTCCGTATTTGAAATTAAATGTTTTTACATGCATCGGGCCTCGTTGCTGTACCCTCTCACACATATAACACAGTTTTCGGCTTATCTCCTCAACATACTGAACTTGTACACAAAACTTACCTTTGGTGATACACTGAATGTCCTCTCCCCGGGGGAGCCGGGTATAGGTACTGTAGGGAGACGGTAGATGTCAAATCATCAACAGAATAATTGGTAAAGATGTATTAAATTTAAAAATAATACCAAGCAAAATTTCAATTATTTACAAGCGTAGATTTAGAGACGAGAAATCGTTTAAAACGGACAAGGAAACTTTCATCAGGACATACTCGAATGCGTCACATAGCCCGTTTATCTTAAAATATCCCAAGGATTAATAATTTTCCGTTTTGTTTTTCTCTGCTGCATATGTCATATGTCATATCCTAGATACTCTAATAGGCCATATATATGTTTATTCGTGCCAGATCCCTGTGGCACAAAGTACATACTTTTTGTTAGAGTTGTCTCCTTTGAGAGACAATGACAATGTACAGTACGGTAGGCTACAAAGCACATGTCATCTGAAACCTTACGCTACTCACTCTCTGAAATATCCCAAAACTCAGAGGTGTCGTCATCGAATTCTGTGTCTTCATCGCCGTAATTAGAAACATAATCACCCATCTCAAACCTCCTCATTTTGATAGCCAAGATATTTGTAACTATAAGTCCTGGCAACTTTCTGCGAAAATGCACGTTTCTGATTGGTTAAAAATCCACACAGGTTTAAACATGGTCAGCTGAATAAGGCTCAGGGTCTGGTAACGATATATTTTAAAGCATTAAAACTAAGTAAAGAAACATGTAATACACAGAATATATCATTTATAGATAAATGACACCCTCTCAACAAGAATTAAAAAAAAAATAATCTAACAGCTGCCGTGATATGAGTTTTTATTTAAAGTTGTTGCTTCATGGAATAGCCTATGTGATAATGATTTTGGAAGTGATTCATAAATAGTGACAAAAATGTTAATTTCATTCTAGTTTTTTTTCTGATTATATTTTTCATCATTGTTTTGAAACCAAAGACCACAATCTATGTACATAATGATACTGTCAGAAACCCACGTGTGAACTCGTTTTTCATTCATTTTTTACGTATTTTGTTGTCATGATGTGATGTTTACGTAGATTCTACACGTGTAAGGAAATGACCATTCTGAGTCTAGCTAGAAAATCACAAGGACGCGTGGACACCTAATATCATATTCATTTGTGTGTGAAAATGATCATATTTCAAAACTTTTCGAAATCTGCTACTTCGTATGCAGTGCACGTGTCCTCAGTATCTGGAAATATTAGATATTTTTCCACAGTTCTTATTGGCTAAGGGGGGATATTTAGCATATCAATTATTTAATAAGTTGATATTACTGTAGCTATTATACTACACTTGTAAACTCACATATGTCTGAACGGCCGAGTTCCTCAGGGTGGTGACCTAAGACCATCAGTCTTCTTCTGCTTATAACCTTGAAAACATTAACTATTTCTTTAATAATTGGCAAATAACTCATGTTTCTCCTTGTATGATATTTCATTGAAAGCATTAATCAATTATACATGTATCCGACATTCGTAGCACTAGGGTACGTGTGTCAAGCAGATCAATGATCTTCCGGTTTAAAGCATTGTTCTGTGTTTCGATCTACAGTGTATATACCGTCGATTTTCATGACAATCTTGTAGTAAAAACACCCCCAAATTCCTCAAAATAATGTAATGTTATTTAATTTAGTTTATATAGTTATCTATTAAATGTATTTATTCACTCTTCACTTATTTTTTTTTTTAATTTTATTTTCTTGGTTTGGTTTGTTTCGATTTCAGTTTTTTTGTCATCCAATCATTAAATATATTCATTACTTCATATTTGGATAGCTCCAAATCGGGAATATTTATCTAAATATCTGAACGTGACTTCAAGCAAGCACCCGCTAAAAGTTAAATGCAGTTTGTTGTGGCTGATTGACAGATTCAGGGTATTGTCTCTCCAGATTCTCCAAGGACACAATCATTATAATTGTTTGACAATTTTAAGATTCAAAATACCAGAAACATATATACATAGAGATTGGAAACTCCTTCTTTGTCTTTGTTGACAGGCAGAGGGACCTTAGTTTATAGGCATTTTGCCTTGGCTAACTTCTTTTAAGTGTATTCTTTTAAACGTGATATTTTTGCATCAACACAAAGTTAAAATATAATATCATGGTTTGATGTGATCAGTTTTCCCGATTGACTGTGTTATTTAATACGATTTTTGAAAGCATGAAAATAAGCAAATTCACCTGGTTTTTCGAAAATCAGGCATTCAAAACCGGAAGTGCGTTTTATTTTATTAATAAATAAGTTAAAATATTACTTTTTCTATCCAAAATCGTACTCAAACCATCTGAAAATTACTGAACTTTTGCAACATATCAAAGTTATTCTTCTATATTCAACTATTTAAGAGTTTATCTTAACACCCCCATGCACATACAGTAGTACATCTGCCGATCGTAGAAATGGAGGAGTTGCCAATCTCTATGTATATATATGTTTATGAAAATACGACCAAAACACCACATGAAGACATTAAAATGTTTTTTAGTCATTGTATTATAGAAAATAGCTAAATAATTCTATCCATTCATATTTCATTAAAACTAAGTTTAATACATGTAAGTCCAACTGTACTTTCCCCGCCTATACACTCTGTTCAAAGGGACGTAATTCAGCAAAAAAGTCCCATTTAGTATGCTAGAGTTACCTCGCTTCTATTGCCTCCAAAAATTAAAACAAACCACAGGCGTTTGGCTCTATAGACATATATAATAATACTGTGTCATGGAGAGAAAGAAATGTCTTTAGAGCCAAACGCCTCTGAACAAACCCTGTGGGAGACCTCGATAGTCCGCTCATTAATATTATTTTAGTATTTGTATTTTCTATTGTTAATTCTATATCACGTGATCGTGTTAGTTTTAGACCTGTGTGCATTGATAAAAGAGCGGAATACATTGCAAATTCGGCAATCTATTTTCTCTACACGCGTAGGATTATGCCATGGTCCATTTACTATTTTACTGATATATCTGCTATAGCAGGTGACATATCCCCGTTTGGCAACAAATGACTTGGAATGGAATTCTCTCCCGTCAAATGTATTATTGCAATTTATGTAATGAATTGAAATAAGCAATTAATACGTTTTAAACTAGAAACATACTGCTGTTCATATATGCTCGATCGATACAGAAATGCGAATACAAAGTTTTCTTCATAATTAAGATAACAATGAAACATGTATCTCTCTTAAAATACAAACATCGGATTTATAGATTTTTTTTTCTCGAAACCTATTAAAAGACATTAGTCAGTCAGGCAAATTGTCGTCTGCTACCTTATGTGACGTCACGAACAAGATCCCTCTGATGTAACCATGTGACTTACAGCGCGTGACATAATAATTATCGTGACGTCATAGTAAGCCGAAGCCTAACAACCAAAAGATGCGGTATATGGAAGACGAAGAACGCACATTTTAAGAAACAAGAATGAAGCTGTTTGACGTTCGTTATCAGTTGAGGCAGCAACTGAATTTTAATCGAAACAACATTAACAATATTTCAAGTGAAATTCAAAGACGATATAAGGTAAGTCTTGTAAAAACTGGTGAGAAATGAATGTTGAATTGTTTATTATACTTGTTAATATTGAGTTGTTCTTTGTTACTCTTCATTGCGTCAAATTATTTCGAGACTTGTAATTGCGCACTGAACGCTAAATTAACATTAAACAAGAAATTATTTGGCTGCTATTGTTTAATTATAATTCATAATAATAAATTACTGAATTTTTATTTGATAAAATCTATAAATGCTAATTTTGAAGCAGCTAATTAATTAAGAACTTCCTTTTTGAATTCAAAGAGTCCAGAAAAACTGTCCGTATATATCCGAGAACATTTTAATCATACTCGACTATTACTAGTTTTATCAAGTTTCCGCTGACTTCGAGTTATCGATGTTTCATTGAACATTGAGAGTGTATAAGCTTGTTTCATAAAAAGAGTATACTAAAACCCGGTTAAAACGAACCTATCTCTGGGGACCAAAGTAATCACTTCGTTATAAACATAGTTCGTTATACACATATTGCAAGTTACATCACTGTACTGCAGGTAATTAGTCTTTATTCAGAAGGTCTGGGATGTAGACAGACGAATTGTAACTGACCTTTGACTGGAAATCAAAGTTACAACGTTATCACGATAAAACTTGTTGCAAAGCGTGTTTGTTATAAACATCAGTGGCGTAGGAAGATGAAACGTAATGGGGGGCAAAGGTCCTCAATATTTTGTAACCACCCCCCCCCTCGCGCCGCACCTACAGGAGGAGATTAATTCAACACACAACAATATATACTTTATATACTTTTTCATATATCATTAAATATAATCCTTGTACACATTTATAGACAGTGGGGTCGCTAAAAGGAAATTAACGAATACGCAAATTGGCCAAATTAGCATGTGAGCGCCGAAGGTGCGAGATTTTGGGGTCTGGGGGTCGACCCCGGGAAAAATATTACGATTTAGAATGGCTGAGATGAGTTTTACAATGTATTTTGATGATTTTGCGATTGCCCGAAAGCACGAGATTTTGGTGTTTGGGTGGTCCGGGGGTCTCCCCCGGGAAAAAAATACGATTTAGAATGGCTAAGATGAGTTTTTGCGATGCATTTGATGAATTTGCGAGCACCCGAAGGCGCGAGATTGTGGCGTTATGGGTCCGGGGATCTCCCCAGGGAAAAAAAAAGATTTAGAATGGCTGAGATGAGTTTTACGATGTATTTTAATGATTTTAAAGCGTTCTTACCATTGAATTTTTTTCGATTTAAAGTAACCTGCATTTATAAATGATAATTGTGATAATTGTGTCGTCATATCATTGTGCAACCCTGCTCCAACGCTTCCTACGTCCCTGAACATGTTTCACTGTGTGGTCTAGTCCGATTAGATACTACAGCTCATATTGCCGTAACCAGGAAATAAGGTTTACGCCAAGGAGGTGCGTTTTGACCTTTGTTTTAATACTGTTGAGATGAGACGTTTTTATTAAACAATATGAATTGTCAAAGTATTCAGACTAGGTAGGCTGTTGCCTTGTAATTCGAATTATTTTTAGATAATTGTTAAATTTGTGTGAACGCACAACGTTACACGAAGTGCGGTGTGCGGATGAAGTCTGTGCGATGTTGTCGGTACGGCTATATCGTGCATGCAGGATGAGCGATGGAAACGGTTTCTGTGCGAGAGCGATTGTTGTTGACGCATAAGAAATTGCAAAAGGAAATTGAGTATGCATCGTAAGCATATGTTGGTTGGGTTTTATTCAAAGCTTACAAAGTATCACGTAGACGAACTTTTGTCCGTGCAGTACCTATATAGCTAAACATCATCATGACTACTCAGCAAGCATTCTATTATGTAAAAAACCCATCCATTTCTCTTTAAACCGGCGACTTACATGGTTCTCTATTTCCGACTGCTAACGTCCCAAAATCTGCGGTGTATGGTGTGCGGTACGAAACGCATAAAATGCGAACTGTACGATATTATGTGCGCACACGATCCAAACCGCACAAATCGCTCATCGTTGAAACACCGCAAACAATGTAGGATTTGTGATCCCATAACTGTACAAACATGTACATGCTTTCCATTCCTTCATCAACTATATTCAATTTTCTAACATTATCGCTTCATTGAGACAATACGTTTTTTGTAACAGAATGTTATACCAAGCCAAAAGCAATGCAGTCCGAGACCAGGATGGATACAAAAGAGGGTCATGGTGTCCGTGTGTCAACCGTCAAAATATCCGGCACCACTTGACCTTGGAAGTCTCGTGCTTGACCCAAGGTCAGACTCAACAGCAGTCAACAGAAGCAAGGTAAGCACGAATCCTGATATGAAACTGAGTTAAGTTTAACAGTTTTGTCTATAAAATACAACCATGAGTCAATGTCTTTAGAGCCAGTGGTCTTTCTGCACAGGCCAAGTTGTGTTGAAATTGGTCATTTTGGACCACAAGAACTGTTGTTAGTGTGTTTGTGATCTTAATACATTTGTACAGAGGTGGTCGCTCACAAAGGTTTTACTGTATCTGAAATAGAGAAGAGTTACCTTAACTCTAGAACCCTTGTTATCATACTGGTGTCTAGCCAGGGTTTCTTTAGGTTTGAGAAACATTTGTTAACGTAAAGTTCAGTATCTTTTCGAATTGTAAAAGATGGAGTATTTTGTAAAAAAAAAAGCAAATTTCAACATAATGTATGCAATTTGTTTTTACCTTAAGAATGCACATGCTAAAATTTGTCTGACAAACAAGTTCACTAAAAAATCTCAATTTAGTCACTCATTATTAGAATAAAACACGTAATCAAGATTGTCCATCTGTTTCACAGACATTCCGGAGAAACATGATACAAGAAAAGTTCCTTGTGATGACCTGCAAGCTCACACCTGTACAGGTAAACACTATGTTTATATAACGAGTATCTATTTTCTGTATTACAAATTGTTATTGTACAGGTTTCTCGTTCATTACTTTTTCTATTACTGTCTGCAAATCGTCAAAAATATGATGCTAAAACAATAGATAAATTATTCTTTCCAGAGAAACATAGTTCACGATCTTCTTGGACCCGGTACATTTGGGGACGTCCCCCGGTTACCATCAATGTTGGATGAAGAAAATCTCATTGCACTTGCTCTGGATTCCCAAAGCCTTGATGAAGCAAGACGACTGAGACCGTCTGTATTAATTGAACCGTGGATGTTTGGTCTAAGTTGTTCACCACGACAGGTACAGCTGAAATATTTTTGTTTGTGTTTATGTATAATGAATCAGTGTATTGAAGATATAATTTTCAAAAGAGTAATGATAGATATTTCAAATTCAAAGAACTTCAGTATTGTTATCTAAAGATACTATATATATATAGCTATTACCTATAAAAATACGCTGTGCATGGATATCAAATGAGCTGTTTGGTAAGTAAATTGTCAAATATACCATATTAAAAGAAATACTAATTAATTTCTTCAGAGAGAAGAAGAAGGAAGCCAGTCTGTTCTTATTGAACCATGGATGTTTAGTCCTAGTTTTTCACCACGAGAGGTACAGCTGAAATATTTCATTTTTTTTTCCAAAGATAAATTATGCAAATTGAAATTTTAAAACTTTTGCGCTTCTGATATAGCCTAATGTGATTCTTAACCTGTATCCGTTGATAAGAAAATATAATTTTATTTGTTTTTCCAATTTATATAAACTTAAAAACCGGTAAGAGAACAGGATGTTGACCATTTTTATTTTTCCAGGTGAATATTGCACCAGAGATATCTGATGAAACAAGTGTTATGTACTCTGAAGGCAGTTCTTTGGTTGATGTAGACAGTTTAACATCATTATCTGCAGCCAGCAGTGTTTTGTCTACAAGTCCCTATTCCGTAAGTATTATTAATCTTCTCGGAACAAATGTAATGTAGGTCAATTAATAAGATAATGACGCCCGCGTATTTATAATTTCATAGCAAATTCGTGCAATTTAGCCATATTTAGTATTTTTTTAGCAAAAGTGAAAACGGCAAAAGAGTTTGAAGATGTTTATAAGAAAAATCAAAGGAGATAAAACTTGTCAAAATAATATCATAATTTGTGATTGCTATACAGTAATGCATTAAATTAACTTAAAACGAGGTGGAATGAATGACAAAACCTATTGTGTGTATGAATGCTTGCTTCTTCAGGTAATTACGACCCCAAGATCTTCGCCATCGAGAGTCAGATCTTCCTATGGTGACTTCTTATACTTGAATGCCTCTTTGACAATATCAGATTCATCAGTGAAATATATACTATCCCCACTCGGTATGTTAATGGTGGAACTGTTCAGTCAAATATTAAAGAATGAAAGAAAACATTTGATCAAACATCAAAGTATTCCAGGACTATGTAATTTCGGAGGAATATTCTCACAGATCGGTATGTATAGCTAAGCCTTGTTGTTTGCTGCTATGTGTTTTTCGTCAACTAGTCCAAAATGATATTAATGTGGAAATTCCCGCACTGTAAAAGAAGATGGCGTTTCACGAAGAAAAAAAAAATAATTGACTCCAAGAATCAATAATACAAATAATTCGGATGATTTAACATGGTTTTCACACACAAACACGTAGTACAGCACAAGCTCTGATCGCTTGTTGACACGTGTTGTCTTATCATTGTGGATTGTTTCGAATTCAAAATTATGTAAAAAGTTCAGTGACGTAACGTACGTAATATCATTATCAACTGTGAATTAATGAAATAGTTCAGACAATTCTAAAATGGTGAAAAATTGTCATATTGTAAACTAATGGACTTTGTATATATATATTGGATCTTTCAGATTCAATGGCAGCAATAGAAAACGAGCTGATGGCGCTTATGGATTCACCACGCATAAAATCAGTCCACCAGCAAACTTCAACCAGCTTGTGTGGTATGTTTAGTCATGTGTAAACAAGAGTCTAATTCGTTTGAGAACACAGTGTAAGAGACGGTTTACTTCCTTTTTTATTATTGGTATTTAACACGTACATTTCAAAATTGCCAAACAGGGTATCGTCTCATTGAAATCTGATGAATATTATGCTTTTATATGAAATTGAAAAATATTACTTTACTGAAAATGGTCCGTTCATTTAGTATTAATAGGTGGCATGGAATACCAGTACCAACATTCCCACTTCAACTTTTCTGTCCTTGGAAACCAAGTTAGAACCGTCAACGCAACAATTGAGATACTAACAGCCGTTGATTTCCGAAATGAAATCAACTCAGAGAGTGGTGGCTTAAATATCCTGGGAGCCGGTGTGTTTGGGTCGGTGAGTAGAAATAATTTCTTTAGAAGAAAATAAATTTTAACAGTGTTCTTATGACATGGGTTAACAGCTACACAAAAATATCATGTCTAAGACGTATATTAACTATCTTTATTACTTAAAGCCCACTACCTTTCTGGAGCATAATTTAAAGGTTTAATAGTATAAGAAAAATACATATCGATGGCCTAAGATGAGGTAACAATACTAAACATATATGCAAGATTTTCTGCATAATAAATGATAACTTTAGGAATTCATTTCGCTTTTTTGCCGTCTGGAGCAGTGATAGTGAACTACTTGGCGGTATTTAGGACGACGGCGGGAAGTATAGGTCGATCCGCGTTATGAAAACTAACGTTTTATTTTATTAAATTGTTCAAAAGATGAGGTTAAGTGTACTATTAAAGGTAAGATAACGTTTTAAATTCCGATTTCAAAATTTAAAAGTCGTTTCAGAAAGGAAGTGGGCCTTTAAACATTAATATTATAAATCATGAAATAAATCAGGAGTCATCACACTATATAAAGGATTGAACATTGCGATGCCAACAATAAGTATATGTCTAGTATTCATAAGAAAACAAGAAAATGAAATCGTAGTTTTATCCAGAAATAATGAACTTCTGAACAAGTCTCTACAATTCATTTTCAGGTCTTTACTTCAAAACACCTCGTCACGGGCAAAAGGGTGGCCATCAAAGCCTATCATAATGAAGATATCAAACACATAGTTGCCGAGGCGAGGTATTTACAAGTACTTAATACAACAGGCTTTACGCCACAACTTCTCGGGCTTCTCCCCAACCCCGTAGATCCCAGAGAGCTCTACCTCTGATGGAAATGGTGGGGGAGGGGGTCACCCTACGTAAACGTCTAGAGAAGAATGACCTTAGTGAAAAAGACAAACTATCAATAGCATTAAGACTTGTCATTGGACTACACAGCATTCACGAGAAGAAAGTACTAATCAACGACATAAAAGACGATAATATCATCATATACGGCGCTGACCTCAGAGCAAAGTAAGTTATCGTAATGTTTTGAAGTACTTTGAACATAACGAATAGTATGCTAAATAGATAGATGTGTAACCGGTGACATGGCTAATTGCATCATTTCATCTGAGTTTTTCAAAGATAACTGCTGTTTCTATGGATATTATTCTACAGAATAATTTCCTTATAAACAAAAACATTGAAAAAGAGTCTCAATTTTGGAATATAGAGAAGCAATGATCTCATTTTCACCTTTTGTTATTTAACTTTTGTATCACAGATTCATTGATTTTGGCCACGCCTCTTGTGGATTTGAAAAGACCTACAAAGGGGACACATCTAGGTCTTTCCATCTGGCTCCAGAGGTAAGGAGCCACAATCCAACAACCCCTGCATCGGACGTATATAGTCTAGGCGATACTCTGGGATATTTCTGTGTCAACAAACTCAATAGTCTTGTATACCGATGCAAACGGCCTGATCCTGTGGAGAGGCCATTACTTCCTCATATGGCCGGGGAATTAATGGTATTGTTGAAATAGATAGCCCACTATGTACTGTGATACTTATATTTTTTATATATTATTGTTAAATTTACACTTTACTTTTGAAAGTTATTTGTTTCACTATTTGATATATTATAAAATATTTTTTATTAAATATTCATAATAATAGGTGTTTTCCCCCCAGATATTCACATTTACATTGCATTCTTTAAGGTTGATTGTTTTTCAAATCAATATTTACACATATTCCATGTACATCTTAAGTTCAATAACGTTCGAAACAGTGTGGGTCGGCGATTTTAGATGAATGGGTGTGGCATACCGTGCTGTACAGAACAGGATGCGATCCTCTGGCACACTGTGAAAAGTTGTAAGATCGTAAGTCACTGGCGTGGATGGAATAAGCCCGTAAACTTGGCCTGCTGTACATCAGAGATTGCCACTTTAAAATTTATAATTATGGGTAGATTGGATTGGTAATGTTCTAATTACTATTTTGTTGTTGTTGTTGCTTTATTCATTATCACTATGAATAAAGATTAAATACAAGTAAACACAATTAATATGTGTAACATGGGTATTGTGTATCAGCTACTATGACACCAGGAATATCATCTGTTTTCTCCGTTTTTTCAATAAAAATTATACGAAATATTCTGAATGATATAATAGCTGAAAATGGAACGTAATATATACAACAATAGATTCTTAAGAATTGATTTCAAGTAGTGTATGGATAATATATCTCATTTTACATTTATAGTTGTTTAATATCTGTTTATATTAGATAGGCTCTTATTTTTTCACTATTTTCATTGGCTAATACATTAGCACGTGAAGTCCAAAATACAGCATATTGATCTTGGTGTTTCCATTTTTAAAAACACCGAGTCAATATTCCTTGGGGAACTTCATTGCCCAAACGCTGCATTCTTCAGGGTGGCGTTCTTTGACCATTGTTTTTCTTGTAATTAATATAAACGATATATCTAATATAAAAATTAATGATCTTTGTCTCGATTCATATGGTGTCATATCATCCTTGAAGAATTTAAAAATAATGACCTCGGGCTACGCCTTCGGTCACTATTTATTCTACGCGGGCGATAAAACACCAATATGGACCTCAATAAAGGTCAATAATTGATATATATTAGATATGCTCTGATTTCCCCTATTTTATTGGCTAATACATGGTCACGTGACGTTCAGTAAAAGGATATTGACTCGGTGTTTCCATTTTTAGAAACACCGAGTCGATATTCCTTTGCGAACTCTATTGCCCAAACACCGCATTCTTCAGGATGGCGGTCTTTGATCAATGCTTTTCTTGTAATGAAGATTCTACATTTTTATTTCTAAATTTGCTGGATATTTATTCTTACAATCTTTTGTCTATGTGAACTTCAATAATAACAGTAGATGTTACCATATGATGATTGATCTATTTTTTTCATAATTTTAATTATATAATATCAGTTTTGATATTATTTTAAAATGTTGAATATCAGTAATTATGAAATTTAATTTATTAAATTTCGTTTTGGAATATCTATTTTCAATGTTGAAGACAACAAACGCAATTAATATTTACATATGTTGATAATAAAATATATAAATGTAAAAAATTGTGTCAACTTGTTTTTAGATCATTTCACCCAGGGTCAGACCCACGGTATCGCATTTGATCTTCGTCCGTCGTATGTCCCCTAACTCCAGTGTCATTACAAACTTGCACTCAAATCGTGGAAAGATTGTGATAAACCAAACGACTCGTCACACCCTAGGTCGAGGTCGAGAAAGGTTTCGGAAAAACAACTACGAAAAGCTGTGCGAATCGAGAAAGCCATGCAACGGTCCCAACATCATACTTCTATCATGGAAGCCAGAACCTCTGATACAAAGCTATTTCATAAACTTGTACAACTCCAGCGGAAGAATGCCTGTGTTAATATCAGTGAGCTACGTGTTGGTGATGAAATCTATTCAGAGAAGAACGGAATAATGATAGGCTGGACAACACACTTTAGCAAACTAGCTACTCCATTGCAGATATTGTTAACGCAGAATTTGACGATACCCACCGTGATCATGCGCAACTGGATTTCGACCTTATCACCGATATGTGCAGTAATGCAGAACCTGTCAAATTCTCCTGCGATGAAGTACGGAAAGCAGTGTCTAACCTCAACACTGGGAAATTTCCAGACACATACGGGATTACGGCAGAACATATTGTGTATGCCGGAGACAATATCATTAGGGTACTATGCGAGATCTTCAACAAAAGATCCACTAAAGGCCATATCCCAGATAAACTGAAAGTTGGAACGCTTACTCCTGTCTTCAAAAAGAAAAATGACAAATCTGACACAAAGAATTACAGAGGAGTCACTGTAACACAAGTCGTTTTAAAGGTAATTGAATCTCTCATCAAACAACACTTACATGTACTTCCCTTTATTGATTCTATGCAGAAAATACCTCGCCCATTCTCTGTGCGCTTTTAGTTGAGGAATTCATTAGAGAGAGTAAAGACCTCAAGAAACCCATTTATATTGCTTTTATCGACGCCAAGTCTACCTTCGATGTTGTGTCCCATGAACTTCTCCTAAGGAAAGTATTCGACCTCGGGATCGACCCCAATATCTGGTCACTGCTACACAGTCTACATTCTGAAGCGACGAGTGGGATATTGCAAAATCAGAAACATTTTCGATTCGACAAGGTGTGCGTCAAGGAGGTGTGCTTAGTGCAGATGTGTACAAAATCGTCATCAACCAATTTCTCAACAGACTTGAAAAAGCAGGCTACGGTGCCAAAATTGGCCACATTCTATGTAATGCGCCCACATTTGCTGATGACGTCAACTTGCTCACTAACGACGCAGACGAGCTACAGATACTCATCAACACAACGGTGAATTACAATAAAACCGAGCGCTGGTCTGCAACCAACAAAACGTGTGATATTACAAATATCTACCTTAACATCAACAAAAAACCAAAAGGACTTTGAATACCAAAAGAGAAAAGGTTGGGCACTCGACGACGTAAAGATGCCTATTGTGGATAGAAATACCCATATCGGAGTATCAAAATCGGCAACCAACCAGGACAACCATGTTGTTGACGGAAACATAAAAAACAAGGAGGACACTCTATTCACTGGTAGGATCTGGCCTACATGGAGAAAATGGTCTAGACCCAGCTTCAACGATCAATATATTAATTGTCCATGTAATGCTCGTCCGTCCTACTGTATGGCCCGTTGTCAGTATAATGTGACCGGCTGGTGCGTGTTGCTTGGTGTCTTCGGTGGCATGCTTTAGTGATATAGCACTATAAAAAGGGCAACAGTTCCGTTATACAAGAAGACACAACATAAATATACCGCAGTCTTCCAAAACATGCACCTCGCACAACATACACGCAACACACCGCATACATGGGAGGCCGTCTTTACATGACCATAGCTGTTAATAGGACTTTCATTAATAAGTCAAACAAACAAAAGGTCTGGAACTGTTACTAACGTGTGGAAAACCACTTGAACATGCAGAACTATTCCTTAAAAAGAGCCTCAAACAAAAATTGTCCATCCCAATAACTATACTGTCGACGCCGCGGTATATATTCTGAGTTGAATTCTACCGGTTGAAGCTTTCATTCATTAACGTGCTCTAAGCTTTTATGGAAGCATCATAAGACTGAGTGATTCGTCGATTGAGAAACAATTAGCCAGACGTCAGCTGTGTGTAAAAACGGGAAATTCCAACAGCTGGTACGCCATACAAAATCTACTAGTCCTATACGACCTCCCTAACGAAATTGACCTACTACAGGACAACGTGCCTGAAAACAAGGAGCAATGGAAACGCAGAGCCAACAAATAAGCCAACATGCACTGGAAAGATAAAATCAGCCGCCTAGCGGCATAATACTCTGCCTTACAACATCTAAACATCGAAGTACTCAAACCTGGACAGCTACATCCAACTGTATGTTCCAGTCTACCAAACGACCGTGAACCAGCTCGAATCGCCGTCAAGCTTAAAATCTTAACCGGTACCTATATACTACAAACCAACAGGGCTGCCTTCAACCAGAACCAAGTTGACCCACGTGTCTTCTCCGCAAACAGGCCGATAAAACAGCAAGTCATTTACTACTACACTGCCCCGAACGACATGACAGCAGATTGTCGGCTCTAGAGACTATCAGATCAATTTTATATAAGAAATTAAACAAGAACTGTATCGATGGAGAAACCATTCTACAATGTATTCTCGACTCCTCTAAACTTCAACTGGATTCAAAGACCACATAAACATTAGAGTTCCATGCACGCAGACTTTGTTACTCCATCCACACTCAACGCTACAAAAGACTGACAAGAAATCCGAAGCGACGTCTAACATAGGATGTGTATACTCGTATGTGAAGAGAATAGAGTCTGGCATATGTACATTTCCCCACCTTAAATTTTTTATATGTATTGTTATGACCCAGAATAACAGAAATGAGAAACCAGCAGCTAAATTCAAAACACAATTTAATTATATATACAATATTATACAGAGATGGTTTACAATATCTAAAGTAATTGGTGGTGGTACAAGACTAGTACGATGATTTAAAGTGTTACTTATCTGTATGCGAATGTCCTGGTATAATCCTTGATCCTTCCAGGTTTCAAATTAACAATAATCACAAATCCACAAGGAAATTGAATGTCCACCGATGATTTGTAAAGTTCCAGGCAATATGAATAAATCCACACAAAGTGTTGTAATAATCCACAGATAAAGTCACAATAGCTCTCCCAATAGAATCTTATATGGCGCTGTACAATTCTTGATATGTCTTATTACAGGTCTCATTACAGTTCTGATTAGCCTTGGACAGCTGGAGTATATATAGCTAAACCGTAATTCAAGAATATTGGAGAACCTTCTACTTCTAGAAATATCTAACTAAAAACAGTAAACAAGTAAACACACATAACTTTCTGGAAATAGATCATTCTAGATCTCTACTTAAAATCAACATGTTTACAAACATATTTGTTTATACATGATTATATTCTAGAAAGTTCTATAACCTAGACTAATGATATGACCTTTATAGGATGTATTGATAAAAAAGCTATAGGAGTTATCTCCCTTATCTCATAACTACATGTATTTAGTGTCATACATAACACACCCCTCCTTAAAGAAAAGAAAGTTTTCTTGAAAAGGAAACTTTCTTGACATATCAAGTAATATTTAAATCCTTGATAAAGCATCAGCTAGAATATTGTCTTTCCCTTTGATATGTTTGATGTCAAGATTGTATTCTTGCAAAGTCAAACTCCACCTGAGAATTCTTTGGTTTTTATTTTTCATTTTCCCAATGAATGTCAAAGGGTTGTGGTCGGTGAAGACCAACACAGGCACAACTGTAGTGCAGAGATATACATCAAATTGGTTCAAGGCCAAAATCAACGCTAAACATTCTTTCTCAATGGTGGAATAATTTCTCTGGTGTTTGTCAAACTTTTTCGAGAAATAACAAATTGGATGGTCAATTTGTTCAGTACCTTCTTGCATCAAAACAGCACCAACACCTACATCACTGGCGTCAACAAACAGTTTAAACTGTTTATTAAAATCTGGAGCAGTCAGAATTGGTGAGTTTGATAGTATGGCTTTCAATTTCTCAAATGCAGACTTACATTCGTCTGACCAAACAAATTTGACATTTTTCTTTAACAAAGCAGTAAGTGGAGCTGCTATAACAGAGAAATTTTGACAAAATTTTCTGTAGTATCCAGCCATACCAAGAAACCTCATCAGCTCTCTCTTGCCTCCAGGAGCTGGAAAATCTATAATTGATTCTACTTTGGCCTGAACAGGTTTAACCTGCCCCTGTCCTACAACATGGCCTAAAAATTCAACGGTTGCATGACAAAATTCACATTTCAATAAGTTTACAGTCAATTTCATGGTAGTGAGTCTTTCGAAGAATTCACGAATCCCGCGTAGATGGTCTTCCCACGTGTCATGGTAGTTTGATGACGTCATCAATGTATCCATCACAGCCTTCCAGGTCTGATATCACGCTGTTAAGAAGACGTTGAAATGTTGCCGGGGCATTCTTCATACCAAACGGCATAACTTTGTACTGGTACAAACCTTGTGAGGTTACAAATGCCGACACTTCTTTAGCTCTTTCTGTTAATGGCACCTGCCAATATCCTTTCAAAAGGTCAAACTTGCTAACATACTTGGCTTTGCCAACTTTGTCAATGCAAGAGTCAATCCTTGGAATTGGATAAGAGTCTGTTTTACTGACAGAGTTTACTTTTCTGAAGTCAGTACAGAACCGGTATGTCTTGTCTGGCTTTGGTACCAGAACACATGGAGAGCTCCATTCACTTTTGCTTGGTTCAATAATATCATTGTCCAACATGTATTGAATTTCTTTCTTTAAGTGTTCTTCTTTCAAAGGATTGACACGGTAAGGATGTTGCTTGACAGGTGGCGCATCGCCTACATCCACGTCGTGATAGATAGCATCTGTTTTGCCTGGTGTATCCGGAAACAAATGTTTATACTCAAGTATCAAATCTTTAAGTTCATTGCGTTCCTTTTCCGATAGATGACATAGTTTCTTGTCCAAAGTCCGCGAGCACATCTGAGTTCCGTAACTTAAGACCACAGTCTAAAACTACATCTTGTACACCACCATCTAAGTCTAATTTACAAATATCAGCTGTACTTTCACTTTGTGATGGTACAGAGGCCAAAGTAGCAATAGGTTGAGAGGTCTTGCTCTCTTCTCTATCTACATATTTCTTAAACATATTAACATGACATAATTGAGTTTTCTTGCGCCTCCCTGGAGTTTGTACAATGTAGTTAACATCATCGACCTTTTTCTCAACAACATAAGGTCCAAAATATCTAGCTTGCAAAGGCTGACCCGGTATTGGTAATAGAGCCAAAATTTTGTCACCTGGATCAAAACTTCTTGCACGGGCATCTTTATCATACCATGTTTTCATTTTGGTTTGAGTAACGGCCAAATTTTCTTTTGCCAGTTCACATGCCCTTGTCAACCTTTGCTTAAAGTTAGACACATACTCTAAGAGATTCACTTTAGAATCTTCATCCAAAATTTTGTCTTTCAAAATTTTCAAAGGACCACGTACAGTATGTCCAAACACAAGTTCAAAGGGACTGAAGCCAAGAGATTCTTGTATAGATTCTCTAACGCCAAACAACAACATGTGTATACCTTCGTCCCAATCTCTTTTGTTTTCAAAACAATAAGATCTCATCATATTCTTCAATGTCTGATGAAAACGTTCTAAAGCACCCTGAGACTCTGGATGATAAGCACTAGACTTATATTGCTTGATCTGGAGCTGGTACATGACTTGTTGAAAAATACCAGACATGAAATTCGAACCTTGGTCCGATTGGACAGCTTTTGGAAGACCAACCAATGTAAAGAATTTAACCAAAGCCTTGACTATGTTAGGTGCCTTAATATTTCCTAGTGGAATGGCTTCAGGAAAGCGTGTGGAAGCACACATAATAGTTAAAAGATACTCATTCCCAGACTTAGTTTTGGGTAGAGGACCTACACAGTCTATAATAACTCTACTAAATGGTTCCTCATATGCTGGAATGGGGTGCAAAGGTGCAACAGGGATTTTCTGATTAGGTTTCCCTACCACCTGACAAGTATGACAAGACCTACAAAAATCAGCCACATCCCGTTTCAACTTGGGCCAAAAGAAGTGATCTAAGATCCTGTTATAAGTCTTTGTCACACCTAAATGCCCTGCCATAGGTACATCATGAGACAACCTTAGAATATCTTGCCTATACCTCGGTGGGACAACTATTTGATTGACAACCTTCCAGTCTTCCTCGGGAGACACATCAGGGGGGCGCCACTTGCGCATCAACACACCTGACTGACGGAAGTAACAAACTGGGACTTTCTCAGCCTCTTCCTCACTCAAAGCCCGATTACACAATAAAGAGATTTCAGGATCTTTTTCCTGTTCTACTATAAGCTCCTCTCTAGACAAAGATGATTTACTCATCATGTCAGACAAAGAAGTACCCTTGTTAGGAACAACTCTATTACTATCAAAGTCTACAGGATTGCTCAAAAGATCACACTTGCCCCCGATATCCTCTATATCATGAGCCAAGAAAGTGTCACCTAACCCTGGACTATAATGATCCTCAACTACTGCAACATCAGAAACCTTCTTACCCATTGAACGAGTTACAGCACAAGAAGGGAAAATACCAGGAAATTCCTGTTGAATAGTCTCAGCATCACCTGTTTTATCTGGAATACTGGACACTAAGGGATCTACCCTAACTTTCTCTCCAGCCAAGTCATTGCCTAAAATGAGCGACACGCCCTCTATGGGAAGTTCCGGTCTAACACCAATGGTGACAGGCCCAGTAACCAAGTCTGACTTTAAATAAACACAATGGAGAGGCACATTAACAAAACCTAACTCTACACCTTGAAGCAAAACACTACTACCAGATGAGGTCTCCTCAGACAAAGGCACTACGCCATCTAATATCAAAGAATGAGAAGCCCCAGTATCTCGCAAAATCTTCACAGGTTTCAAGTTGGTAATATCACTAGTAAGTGAAACAAAACCTTCAGAAATGAAGGGAGAGTACTTCTCCAAGACACTATCAGACTCTGAGGTCTTAATCTCAACAGACACTTTAGAATCTTCCACAATATTACTAAGTTTCTGACTAGGCTTTGACATAGCTAACACAGAAGGAACTGACTGTTTACGCCTTTGCTCCTTACGCTGGAGAGAATAACATTCAGACATAGTATGCCCTACTTTCTTGCAGTAATTACAAACAGGACCAGAAGGAGACCCCACACCTGCCCTATGATCTGTTTTAGAATCAGACTTAGTCTTATCACCTAATTTAGGTTTGTCGTTAGAAGGGCCACTAAAGGTTGGGTTCCTAGGCTGACCAAATTTACTAGTACCTGTGGTAATGTTTTTGTCTTGAGAACTGTTTTTAACAAATGAGCCTTTGTGGGTGAGAGCGTAATCATCAGCCATTGTAGCTGCTTCACTAAGTGTTTCAACTTTTCTCTCATCTAAATGAGTTTTTATGTTTATGTGGACACAACGTTTAAACTCCTCTATCAACAATAATTGCCTCAATTTACCGAAATCGTCATCAATTTCTTTAGAATCACACCACCTATCAAATAATTGTTCTTTTTCTCTGGCAAATTCTACATGAGTTTGTTCATCTCTCTTTCTTGAGTTTCGAAATTTCTGGCGGTAAGCCTCAGGAACTAACTCATAAGCTTTCAAAATAGCTTTCTTGACTACTTGGTAATTTGAAATGTCATCAACAGATAAAGAAGAATAAATGTCTCTAGCTTTACCAATCAGGACACTCTGAAGAAGCATTGTAAGCTTATCTTCAGGCCATTTCATACTATCAGCTATTTTCTCAAAATGCAGAAAATACTTGTCAACTTCTTTCTCTTGAAAAGGAGGAACTAACCTAATGTTTCTACTGACATCAAACCTCTGTTTCCTTGTAAACCCCTAAAAGTTGGATTACTTGAACTGTCTTGAGAAGCTAGTTCTAATTCTTTAATTCTAAGTTCTGTTTCAGCTTGAATTTTTTGCTTCTCTAGCTCTAACATCTGATCTCTCTCTTTTTCTTTTAATTCTTTCTCAATTTCTTTTTCTCTTAACTCTCTTTCTTTGTCTATTTCTTTTTCTCTTAACTCTCTTTCTTTGTCTATTTCTTTTTCTCTTAACTCCTTTTCTATTTCTCTTTCTCTCATTTCTTTCTCTATTTGTTTCATTTTCATTTCATGTTCAAGTTCCATTTGTCTAATTTGGATTTCTGAAGTGACTGTTTCCTCTATACTATCTAATGCACTAGAGTCAAATTTGCCATGGTCAACAAAAGATCTTATAATTACATTCCTAATTTCAGCTTTCCTCAAATTAGTTTTGATAGTAATTCCTAAATGTTTACCCAATAACAGTAAATCCTTCTTACTAACTTGCAAAAGAACTTCCAGGGATGGCGCTTTAACAAACTGTTCTACCTGCATAGTAGTCATACTTATCTAGCTGTTGGTTTCAAATGTAAACTCAAAGTTTGTACACAAATTTTGAAAATTTCTTAATTAATTTTTCAAAGTTAGATTTCACACATTGAATATCGATCTCGGACACGAGCCCCCAATTCTGTTACATTAACGAATAACAGAAAGGAGAAACCAGCAGCTAAATTCAAAACACAATTTAATTATATATACAATATTATACAGAGATGGTTTACAATATCTAAAGTAATTGGTGGTGGTACAAGACTAGTACGATGATTTAAAGTGTTACTTATCTGTATGCGAATGTCCTGGTATAATCCTTGATCCTTCAAGGTTTCAAATTAACAATAATCACAAATCCACAAGGAAATTGAATGTCCACCGATGATTTGTAAAGTTCCAGGCAATATGAATAAATCCACACAAAGTGTTGTAATAATCCAATTCTGTTACATTAACGAATAACAGAAAGGAGAAACCAGCAGCTAAATTCAAAACACAATTTAATTATATATACAATATTATACAGAGATTGTACCAATTCTGTTACATTAACGAATAACAGAAAGGAGAAACCAGCAGCTAAATTCAAAACACAATTTAATTATATATACAATATTATACAGAGATGGTTTACAATATCTAAAGTAATTGGTGGTGGTACAAGACTAGTACGATGATTTAAAGTGTTACTTATCTGTATGCGAATGTCCTGGTATAATCCTTGATCCTTCCAGGTTTCAAATTAACAATAATCACAAATCCACAAGGAAATTGAATGTCCACCGATGATTTGTAAAGTTCCAGGCAATATGAATAAATCCACACAAAGTGTTGTAATAATCCAATTCTGTTACATTAACGAATAACAGAAAGGAGAAACCAGCAGCTAAATTCAAAACACAATTTAATTATATATACAATATTATACAGAGATTGTACCAATTCTGTTACATTAACGAATAACAGAAAGGAGAAACCAGCAGCTAAATTCAAAACACAATTTAATTATATATACAATATTATACAGAGATGGTTTACAATATCTAAAGTAATTGGTGGTGGTACAAGACTAGTACGATGATTTAAAGTGTTACTTATCTGTATGCGAATGTCCTGGTATAATCCTTGATCCTTCCAGGTTTCAAATTAACAATAATCACAAATCCACAAGGAAATTGAATGTCCACCGATGATTTGTAAAGTTCCAGGCAATATGAATAAATCCACACAAAGTGTTGTAATAATCCACAGATAAAGTCACAATAGCTCTCCCAATAGAATCTTATATAGCGCTGTACAATTCTTGGTATGTCTTATTACAGGTCTCATTACAGTTCTGATTAGCCTTGGACAGCTGGAGTATATATAGCTAAACCGTAATTCAAGAATATTGGAGAACCTTCTACTTCTAGAAATATGTAACTAAAAACAGTAAACAAGTAAACACACATAACTTTCTGGAAATAGATCATTCTAGATCTCTACTTAAAATCAACATGTTTACAAACACATTTGTTTATACATGATTATATTCTAGAAAGTTCTATAACCTAGACTAATGATATGACCTTTATAGGATGTATTGATAAAAAAGCTATAGGAGTTATCTCCCTTATCTCATAACTACATGTATTTAGTGTCATACATAACAATGTAACCAGGAAAAAAAGTCCCATAATTTATGTGACATTTGTTGTGATAACTGGGTTTCTTCAATGTATAATATGAAGTTTCAGAATTCAACGAATTTGTCATTTTAAAATGTAATTAGAATAGAATGAGAAATGGCGATAAGATATTAAACTATCAACATCCAAAATGGCTGCCTGTCAGTCTTCTGATTGGTCAGAAAATTCGATATACACAACTAGGGTCCAAGGAAATACTAAACTTCATTAAGAGAAATATCTTTTCTGTACTCACTGAAAAATACATGTAGCGGTAACAATAATGTAAATGTACGAACGGACGGATGAAAAACGAAAGATTATTTCAATAGCCACTCATCTGTCGACGGTGGACTAAAATTGTAATTAGTAATGATGTCCACATACATATATCTGTACTTTGTATATGAGAGGGTCTATTACATTCGAGTGAATTTAGGGGATGAAGAATCTGTTAATGAATCGTCTAAACATTTATAAAAATCCAGTGTTAATTGACTGACGGTACACCGGCTATAGCTAACATTGAAGCGACAGCTACGAACAAACACACAAATAACAATGTTTAACATCACTCTAATCACGTAATATTTTGATAATAAATAAAATAAATTCCTGTCTGATCTCGTTATTACCTGCTATTGAGTGTGATCGACATGCAGTCACTATAACAGCAAATATATGCCAGCCATTTTATCAAAACATCATCGATCCGTTATGACAGTGAAGGGTTAGTTAATTTATTGGATGACAATGGGATACGGTAGAATCACATACTTAAGTATGATCTCAATATTTTTTATTTTCATTGAAATGCAGATCCAATCATGATATATGTTTTTCTCCAAACGAGATAATGTTTCGAAGTAATGCATTTCGTTTAAAATCGTTGATGCAATGGAATCAGTTCACTCTCTGTAGAATTAAAACAAGAAGAAAAATAAAACACAACTGTACTATGTATTCTTTGAAAAATCAGTTGACAAATTAATTGTCATAATCTTCTTTTGCTTCCTTCTCCCCCAACTTCTGAGTGAGGTATGTACAGTGGATGAATTAGTCTACGCCTTACACATCACTCGATTGACATGCCCAATAGTTTGATGCCCCTGAATGATGTGAGGGTAACACTGTTGTCCCTGGTAGGTGTACTGGTGATGGGTGTCACACCCTCAGTGGATTCATACAACAGTTCTTCTTCCTCCGAGATCTTATCAAGATCCGGTAGTATATCCGGCGCAAATATTCTCCTGGAACGCCGAGTTTTCCCTGGAGTTGAAATACTCGACAATTCGTTCTGGTAAGTAACCTCTGTAGGGTTTATAGTCTCATATTCACTTTCATCTGTTTGTAGGATTTGGAGGTCGTCAAAATTACGCTGGCCAGCGGAAATCCGTGGAGGCCCAATGATTTTGTAGCACTTCAGGATTGGGGCTAAAAATGGGAGACATAGAAATTAAATACTAGATAAATGGGCATAGATATGAAGAAATAAAAATCATTAAGCCGAATGTAGGTTGAAGGAAGATAAGAGATGACTAAATCTGTAATTTTCTGTTATTTTTATTTTAATAGCTAGTCTATCAAAGTTCCAGAATTACTTCACTGTGCGATCATTTATTAGAACAATGTACTACCAGTAAACCAACAATTTGTCATGTCGAATTAAATTTCGCGTTTTTATGCCCAATGCCTCTTTTACAGCGATTTAGTTATCTTCGGTGTCTGCATTTCAACGACCGGTGCAAAGTAACGCACTGCGCCGGATAAATCAGAGGTACTGCCGTAGTGTAAACGAAGGGAAGTAACTCTGGTATGAAACGTACATCTCAAAAATGGTTATGGTCAAGTTTGGAAACTGACTAAATTCAAACAAACTTTCCGTAGTTCACAACAACCCTTATTTCTATCCGATCAACAATATGAGATGATCACTGAGTAAACTCACCGATTGGCAAAATACGATGTTTGTTGTATGTTGTAGACTGAAATAAAAAAAGAAAAGACAAAATATTTGCAAAGTTGTAGTAAACATTTCATACACATGGTAACGCTCAAAGCGTCCATAAATATATGTATATCTGCATGGAGGCAAGATCCGGTAACTAACTTTTTAATGGTTTAAAGTTTAAAGGAATTGATGAAAACAAAAAACGATTAAAGAAACAAAACACAATATAACAAAAACAGAACAGAACTGAAACACGTGAACGAGTTACATACTCTTGAAGTATGAGTTGCTTGTGGAAGAGAAACTTGGATTATCTGCCTTAGTAACAATTCGCTCCGTCAGGCAGCGTTACTGATAATTTCCGGTGCGAAGCTTGACAGAGCGTTGACAAACTATAGCCGACAATTTAGTCTATCAGGAAATGACGCCATTTTCTCAAACAATGAAGATATTTTTTCTCACATACACACGACGTGACAAACAAGACATTATTACAATGGAAGATAACCCTGCGTTCCATTCATAACCTTATCTTACCTCAAAGCTCTCCTTGGCTCTTGACGTACTCTCTAGATACACAAATACGAAACATGGCGTGAGTGTAATGAGTAAAGAAACGTCAGGTATGATTTAAATCAGATAATGAAATAGACAGAGTAATAAACATATATACCAGATTCCAGATTTACAACATTTCTTGAACTCTTCTTATATTCCTCTCCATAATTCTGGCTTCCTGTAGAATTTGACTGGGACGGCTAAAAAGAAAATCATCGTGAATTTTTTTTTAAATAATAAAGAAAAATATGATCTATTTTTTTGTGATTTCAAAATGCATGAAGTATTTATGATATCATACAACAGTGTATTGCTTATAGCTGGTGATTTTCGCTGAGATTCCAAGTTTCTTTAAGATGATCCACCGCTGACAAATGTTATTTTTTCACTATCAAAAACAGGAGCAGACGATTTAGTATTTTTCTTCAGTTACAAAAGTTACTTACTTTACACTATTACCATCATTGAAAAGCTTGAGCTTCTAATTTTACTTCAAGTTAAAAATATGAAAAATAATAAATTGCATCCCGAAAAAAATTCTCTGGCACTATATTCTATATGGAATGAAGTACTGATTGCACACGCACCACAGGCGAAATAAATTATTTTATTTTATTTTTTGTGTTAAATTAGGCATATTTATACACGATTTAACATAAATTATTGTTCAAATGAT
Organism: Argopecten irradians; assembly: GCF_041381155.1. Lineage (NCBI taxonomy): Eukaryota > Metazoa > Mollusca > Bivalvia > Pectinida > Pectinidae > Argopecten > Argopecten irradians. Next base: position 43,099,506 of record NC_091138.1, read on the forward strand.
GAATATCATTTATGCTCTGTCGGCGGTGGAGCATCTTTAACGAACGCACCGTTATCTGTATTTTTTTTTTAATTTGAATTTTTGGAAAGTTGTCAACAAATTTTTAAATTGGTAACCCCAAACTCTCCGTTACTTTGGCACCGATGACTACAGTCACTTACAAACCAGTTATAGGTAAATCCTGAGCACAGCTCAAAGTGTCACGGCATAAACAATTCCAGAAGAGTTTTTAAACACTTTTTCAAGAAATATATCTTGATCAACATACACATATCATTCAAAGACAATATTGACAATGTTCAGAATTTCAAGCTGAATGTATTAATTCCATCTTTGAAGTTAAATGTTTTTTTAAATGCATCGGGCCTCGTTGCTGTACCCTCTCACACATATAACACAGTTTTCGGCTTATCTACTTAACATACTAAACTTGTACACAAAACTTACCTTTGGTGATACACTGAATGTCCTCTCCCCGGGGGAGCCGGGTATAGGTATTGTAGGGAGACGGTAGATGTCAAATCATCAACAGAATAATTGGTAAAGATGTATTAAATTTAAAAATAATACCAAGCAAAATTTCAATTATTTACAAGCGTAGATTTAGAGACGAGAAGTCCTTTAAAACGGACAAGGAAACTTTCATCAGGACATACTCGAATGCGTCACAGAGCCCGTTTATCTAAAAATATCCCAAGGATTAATAATTTGTCCTTTTTTCTCTGCTGCATATGTCATATGTCATATCCTAGATACTCTAATAGGCCATATATATGTTTATTCGTGCCAGATCCCTGTGGCACAAAGTACATACTTTTTGTTAGAGTTGTCTCCCTTTGAGAGACAATGACAATGTACAGTACGGTAGGCTACCAAGCACATGTCATCTGAAACCTTACGCTACTCACTCTCTGAAATATCCCAAATGTCAGAGGTGTCGTCATCGAATTCTGTGTCTTCATCGCCGTAATTAGAAACATAATCACCCATCTCAAACCTCCTCATTTTGATAGCCAAGATATTTGTAACGATAAGTCCTGGCAACTTTCTGCGAAAATGCACGTTTCTGATTGGTTAAAAATCCACACAGGTTTAAACATGGTCAGCTGATTCAGGCTCAGGGTCTGGTAACGATATATTTTTAAAGCATTAAAACTAAGTAAAGAAACATGTAATACACAGAATATATCATTTATAGATAAATGACACCCTCTCAACAAGAATTAAAAGAAAATAATCTAACAGCTGTCGTGATATGATTTTTTTATTTAAAGCTTCATGGAATAGCCTATGTGATAATGATTTTGAAAGTGATTCATAAATAGTGACAAAAATGTTAATTTCATTCTAGTTTTTTTCTGATTATTTTTTCATCATTGATTTGAAACCAAAGACCACAATCTATGTACATAATAATACTGTCAGAAACCCACGTGTGAACTCGTTTTTCATTCATTTTTTTATGTATTTTGTTGTCATGATATGATGTTTACGTAGAGTCTACACGTGTAAGGAAATGACCATTCTGAGTCTAGCTGGAAAATCACAAGGACGCGTGGACACCTAATATCATATTCATTTGTGTGTGAAAATGATGATATTTCAAAACTTTTCGAAATCTGCTACTTCGTATGCAGTGCACGTGTCCTCAGTATCTGGAAATATTATATATGTTTCCACAGTTCTCATTGGCTAAGGGGGATATTTAGCATATCAATTATTTAATAAGTTGACATTACTGTAGCTATTATACTACTCTTGTAAACTCACATATGTCTGAACGGCCGAGTTCCTCAGGGTGGTGACCTAAGACCATCAGTCTTCTTCTGCTTATAACCTTGAAAACATTAACTATTTCTTTAATAATTGGCAAATAACTCATGTTTCTCCTTGTATGATATTTCATTGAAGCATTAATCAATTATACATGTATCCGACATTCGTAGCACACGTGTGTCAAGCAGATCAATGATCTTCCGGTTTAAAGCATTGTTCTGTGTTTCGATCTACAGTGTATATACCGTCGATTTTCATGACAATCTTTTAGTAGAAACACCCCCAAATTCCTCAAAATAATGTAATGTTATTTAATTTAGTTTATATAGTTATCTATTAATTGTATTTATTCACTCTTCAGTTGTTATTTTTTTTAATTTTATTTTCTTGGTTTGGTTTGTTTCAATTTCAGTTTTTTTGTCATCCAATCATTAAATATATTCATTGCTTCATATTTGGATAGCTTAAATCGGGAATATTTATCTTTATTTGCTAACACAAAATATCTGAACGTGACTTCAAACAAGCACCCGCTAAAAGTTAAATGCAGTTTGTTGTGGCTGATTGACAGATTCAGGGTATTGTCTCTCCAGATTCTCCAAGGACACAATCATTATAATTGTTTGACAATTTTAAGATTCAAAATACCAGAAACATATATACATAGAGATTGGAAACTCCTTCTTTGTCTTTGTTGACAGGCAGAGGGACCTCCGGTTTATAGGCATTTTGCCTTGGCTAACTTCTTTTAAGTGTATTATTTTAAACATGATATTTTTGCATCAACACAAAGTTAAAACATAATATCATGGTTTGATGTGATCAGTTTTCCCGATTGACTGTGTTATTTAATACGATTTTTGAAAGCATGAAAATAAGCAAATTTACCTGTTTTTTTCGAAAATCAGGCATTCAAAACCGGAAGTGCGTTTTATTTTATTAATAAATAAGTTAAAATATTACTTTTTCTATCCAAAATCGTACTCAAACCATCTGAAAATTACTGAACTTTTGCAACATATCAAAGTTATTCTTCTATATTCAACTATTTAAGAGTTTATCTTAACACCCCCATGCACATACAGAGGTACATCTGCCGATCGTAGGAATGGAGGAGTTGCCAATCTCTATGTATATACATATTTATGAAAATACGACCAAAACACCACATGAAGACATTAAAATGTTTTTTAGTCATTGTATTATAGAAAATAGCTAAATAATTATATCCATTCATATTTCATTAAAACTAAGTTTAATACATGTAAGTCCAACTGTACTTTCCCCCCGCCTATACACTCTGTTCAAAGGGACGTAATTCAGCAAAAAGTCCCATTTAGTGTGCTAGAGTTACCTCGCTTCTATTGCCTCCAAAAATTAAAACAAACCACAGGCGTTTGGCTCTATAGACATATATAATGATACTGTGTCATGGAGAGAAAGAAATGTCTTTAGAGCCAAACGCCTCTGAACAAACCCTGTGGGAGACCTCGATAGTCCGCTCATCAATATTATTTTCGTATTTGTATTTTCTATTGTTAATTCTATATCACGTGATCGTGTTAGTTTTAGACCTGTGTGCATTGATAAAAGAGCGGAATACATTGCAAATCTATTTTCTCTACACGCGTATGATTATGCCATGGTGTATTTACTATTTTACTGATATATCTGCTATAGCAGGTGACATATCCCCGTTTGGCAACAAATGACTTGGAATGGAATTCTCTCCCGTCAAATGTATTATTGCAATTTATGTAATGAATTGAAATAAGCAATTAATACGTTTTAAACTAGAAACATACTGCTGTTCATATATGCTCGATCGATACAGAAATGCGAATACAAAGTTTTCTTCATAATTAAGATAACAATGAAACATGTATCTCTCTTAAAATACAAACATCGGATTTATAGATTTCTTTTTTCTCCTCGAAACCTGTTAAAAGACATTAGTCAGTCAGGCAAATTGTCGTTTGCTACCTTATGTGACGTCACGAACAAGATCCCTCTGATGTAACCATGTGACTAATAGCGCGTGACATAATAATTATCGTGACGTCATAGTTAGCCGAAGCCTAACAACCAAAAGATGCGGTATATGGAAGACGAAGAACGCACATTTTAAGAAACAAGAATGAAGCTGTTTGACGTTCGTAATCAGTTCAGGCAGCAACTGAATTTTAATCGAAACAACATTAACAATATTTCATGTGAAATTCAAAAACGATATAAGGTAAGTCTTGTAAAAACTGGTGAGAAATGAATGTTGAATTGTTTATTATACTTGTTAATATTGAGTTGTTCTTTGTTACTCTGCATTGCGTCAAATTATTTCGAGACTTGTAATTGCGCACTGAACGCTAAATTAACATTAAACAAGAAATTATTTGGCTGCTATTGTTTAATTATAATTCATAATAATAAATTACTGAATTTTTTTTTGATAAAATCTATAAATGCTAATTTTGAAGCAGCTAATTAATTAAGAACTTCCTTTTTGAATTCAAAGAGTCCAGAAAAACTGTCCGTATATATCCGAGAACATTTTAATCATACTCGACTATTACTAGTTTTATCAAGTTTCCGCTGACTTCGAGTTATCGATGTTTCATTGAACATTGAGAGTGTATTAGCTTGTTTCATAAAAGAGTATACTAAAACCCGGTTAAAACGAACCTATCTCTGGGGACCAAAGTAATTACTTCGTTATAAACATAGTTCGTTATACACATATTGCAAGTTACATCACTGTACTGCAGGTAATTAGTCTTTATTCAGAAGGTCTGGGATGTAGACAGACGAATTGTAACTGACCCTTGACTGGAAATCAAAGTTACAACGTTATCACGATAAAATTTGTTGCAAGCGTGTTTGTTATAAACATCAGTGGCGTAGGAAGATGAAACGTAATGTTGGGCAAAGGTCCTCCATATTTTGTAACCACCCCCCCCCCTACCCCACCCCACCTACAGGAGGAGATTAATTCAACACACAACAATATATACTTTATATTCTTTTTCATATATCATTAAATATAATCCTTGTACACATTTATAGATAGTGAGGTCGCTAAATGGAAATTAACGAATACGCAAATTGGCCAAATTAGCGTGTGAACGCCGAAGGCGCGAGATTTTGGGGTCTGGGGGTCGACCCCGGGAAAAATTACGATTTAGAATGGCTGAGATGAGTTTTTACAATGTATTTTGATGATTTTGCGATTGCCCGAAAGCACGAGATTTTGGTGTTTGGATGGTCCGGGGGTCTCCCCCGAGAAAAAAAATACGATTTAGAACGGCTAAGATGAGTTTTTGCGATGTATTTGATGAATTTGCGAGCACCCGAAGGCGCGAGATTGTGGTGTTTGGGGGTCCGGGGGTCTTCCCCGGGAAAAAAAAAAGATTTAGAATGGCTGAGATGAGTTTTACGATGTATTTTAATGATTTTAAAGCGTTCTTACCATTGAAATTTTTTCGATTGAAAGTAACCTGCATTTATAAATGATAATTGTGATAATTGTGTCGTCATATCATTGTGCAACCCTGCTCGATCTGAACATACCGGCTTCTCACCATCGGCAAATTGTTTTGTAACTCAAAATAATAATGAATTAATTGTCAAATGTAGTACGTAAGATCCCTTAATGGACATTTTAGTGTAGTTCATGTGTATTGAATTTCTACATGTACTATTAAAGGTTTGACCATTATGTGCTTGAACGTTTTAGGAAATGCGTCGCGCAACGGAAATTTTTTTAGAAAGAAGTACGAAAAATGTGCAGGAGGACCCTTTTTTCTTTCAAATATGCATTTTTAGAACATTTCAGTCAGCGAAAATGGGGGGGGGTGGGGGGGGGGGGGGGGTGGGGGGTAAAAAGACATGTTTGCCCCCCCCCCCCCCGTCCTGGGGAACGGGGGGTGGGGACGCCCCTGAACATGTTTTACTGTGTGGTCTAGTCCGATTAGATCGTCGTCCATTCTTTATTCAAAGATCGTTTAAAGATACTACAGCTCATATTGCCGTAACCAGGAAATAAGGTTTACGCCAAGGAGGTGCGTTTTGACCTTTGTTTTAATACTGTTGAGATGAGACGTTTTTTATTAAACAATATGAATTGTCAAAGTATTCAGACTAGGAAGGCTGTTGTAATTCGAATTATTCTTAGATAATTGTTAAATTTGTGTGAACGCACAACGTTACACGAAGTGCGGTGTGCGCATGAAGTCTGTGCGATGTTGTCGGTACGGCTATATCGTGCATGCAGGATGAGCGATGGAAACGGCTTCTGTGCGAGAGCGATTGTTGTTGATGCATAAGAAATTGCAAAAGGAAATTGAGTATGCATCGTAAGCATATGTTGGTTGGGTTTTATTCAAAGTTTACAAAATATCACGTAGACGAACTTTTGTCCGTGCAGTACCATACGTATGTAGCTAAACATCATCATGACTACTCAGCAAGCATTCTATTATGTAAAAAAAAACCCATCCATTTCTCTTTAAACCGGCGACTTACGTGGTTCTCTATTTCCGACTGCTAATGCTAGGTTTACACTATGTTCCCGGCGGCCACGGCAGCCCCGTTTCGGGCCACCGTGGACAAAACGTGGTGACCGCGAGACAACTTGAGACAACGCAGAAGGACGTGATAGACAAACGTGAGCGGTCGTGATTACCGTGGATGCCGTGCCAGATTTTTAAACTGTCAAAAAATTTGCCACGGCAGTCACGGTACAGATGGTAAACGCCACAGGACGTCATAAAACGGGATTGACGTAACAAAACGTAACAATGCGTGCGAGGCCGTAACAAAACTTCCAGACGGTCCGTGGTGGAACGGGCAGCAAGCACGTTTCACGGAATCTAACGGTGATTTCAAGTTTTGTGACGTTCTGTTGCGTTTTTTCCACGTTTTATCACGGTTGATGCAGATTGGCTGCACGTTTTGTGCCGTTTTGTCAAGGTTTGTCAAGGTTTTGACGGCAAGCCAAGGTGGATGATAACCGTTTCGATACGTTCTGTCAAGGCACATCACGGCTTGTAGCGATTGAAAGCCCGACGTGATACGGCGTGTTACGTCTTATTACGGTCTTACGTTGCAACCAATATCTGATGAAGTATCATTGCCTGGCCTGGTACATATTTGCTACTTCATGGATTATTTGTATTATTAAATAGAAATAGTCATTATCAAACACATTAAAACCATCAAATTATACAAAAGCTATTATTGCAAAAGACAGATTAAGTGATTAACCATTACAGAAAAAAATGGCGTAAAAATACTTAGCTATAATAATTATATATATTCATACCAAATATAATTTGTAATTAAAATGTGTTTGAAATGACATTTTCGGCAATAAATATTGTTTCATTTGCTTAAAAAAAATCCCGGTATCAGACTTTCATCCCTAGTAAGCCTTGGCGGACCGTGAAAAACGTATCGGAGCTTGATCAAAACGTGTAAAACGTAGCAGACCTCATCAGATCGTAACAGGCCTAGTGAGAACGTAGTGGTATCCTTGATAGACCGTGCTAAAGCCGTAGTGTACCTTTAACCTTCCGGAACAGCACTTTCCCGTATATCCACGGTCCATGACGTAATCCGTAAAAGACCGTGGCAAAACTTCACAAGACCTAGCTCAACTTGAATACAGAGACAAAAATAGCCAAAATTCCACGGCGCACCACGTTTCGGGCAAACGGGGCTACCGTGATTGCCGGGAACATAGTGTAAACCTAGCATAACGTCCCATGATCTGCGGTGTATGGTGTGCGGTACGAAACGCATAAAGATGCGATCTGTACGATATTATGTGCGCACACGATCCAAACCGCACAAATCGCTCATCGTTGAAACACCGCAAACAGTGTAGGATTTGTGATCCCATAACTGTACAAACATGTACATGCTTTCCATTCCTTCATTAACTATATTCAATTTTCTAATATCATCGCTTCATTGAGACAATACGTTTTTTGTAACAAAATGTTATACCAAGCCAAAAGCAATGCAGTCCGAGACCAGGATGGATACAAAAGAGGGTCATGGTGTCCGTGTGTCAACCGTCAAAATATCCGGCACCACTTGACCTTGGAAGTCTCGTGCTTGACCAAGGTCAGACTCAGAGTCAGAAGCAAGTGTTTGTTGGTTTTGTTGTTTATTTACGTCTATAACAGAGCAGTCAACAGAAGCAAGCGGTAAGCCCACACGAAATCCAAGGGAGGCTGTAATATGTCGGATAAACTCAGCTGAGTAGCACGAATCTGATATAAAAAGCAGTAAGCACGATCTGATATAAACTGAGTTAAGTGTCAGTTTTTTTCTATAAAAAACAACCATGAGTCAAAGTCTTTTGAGCCAGTGGTCTTTCTGCACAGGCCAAGTTGTGTTGAAATTGGTCATTTTGGACCACAAGAACTGTTGTTAGTGTGTTTGTGATCTTAATACATTTGTACAGAGGTGGTCGCTCACAAAGGTTTTACTGTATCTGAAATAGAGAAGAGTTACCTTAACTCTAGAACCCGTGTTATCATACTGGTGTCTAGCCAGGGTTTCTTTAGGTTTGAGAAACATTTGTTAACGTAAAGTTCAGTATCTTTTCGAATTGTAAAAGATGGAGTATTTTGTAAAAAAAAAAAAAAAAAAAAAAAAGCAAAAATGTATGCAATTTGTTTTTACCTTAAGAATGCACATGCTAAAATTTGTCTGACAAAAAAGTTCACTAAAAAAATCTCAATTTAGTCACTCATTATTAGAATAAAACACGTAATCAAGATTGTCCATCTGTTTCACAGACATTCCGGAGAAACATGATACAAGAAAAGTTCCTTGTGATGACCTGCAAGCCCACACCTGTACAGGTAAACACTATGTTTATATAACGAGTATCTATTTTCTGTATTACAAATTGTTATTGTACAGGTTTCTCGTTCATTACTTTTTCTATTACTGTCTGCAAATCGTCAAAAATATGATGCTTAAACAATAGATAAATTATTCTTTCCAGAGAAACATAGTTCACGATCTTCTTGGACCCGGTACATTTGGGGACGTCCGCCGGTTACCATCAATGTTGGATGAAGAAAATCTCATTGCACTTGCTCTGGATTTCCAAAGCCTCGATGAAGCAAGACGACTGAGACCGTCTGTATTAATTGAACCGTGGATGTTCGGTCTAAGTTGTTCACCACGACAGGTAGAGCTGAAATATTTTTGTTTGTGTATATGTATAATGAATCAGCGTATTGAAGATATAATTTTCAAACGAGGAATGATAGATATTTCAAATTCAAAGAACTTCAGTATTGTTATCTAAAGATACTATATATATATAGCTATTACCTATAAAAATACGCTGTGCATGGATATCAAATGAGCTGTTTGGTAAGTAAATTGTCAAATATACCATATTAAAAGAAATACTAATTAATTTCTTCAGAGAGACGAAGAAGGAAGCCAGTCTGTTCTTATTGAACCATGGATGTTTAGTCCGAGTTTTTCACACGAGAGGTACAGCTGAAATATTTCATTTTTTTTTCCAAAGATAAATTATGCAAATTGAAATTTTAAAACTTTCGCGCTTCTGATATAGCCTAATGTGATTCTTAACCTGTATCAGTTGATAAGAAAATATAATTTTATTTGTTTTTCCAATTTATATAAACTTAAAAACCGGTAAAAAACAGGATGATGACCATTTTTATTTTTCCAGGTGAACATTGTACCAGAGATATCTGAGGAAACAAGTGTTGTGTACTCTGAAGGCAGTTCTTTGGTTGGTGTAGACAGTTTAACATCATTATCTACAACCAGCAGTGTTTTGTCTAAAAGTCCCTATTCCGTAAGTATTATTAATCTTCTCGGAACAAATGTAATGTAGGTCAATTAATAAGATAATGACGCCCGCGTATTTATAATTTCATAGCAAATTCGATGCAATTTAGTCAATATTTAGTTGTTTTTTTTAGCAAAAGCGAAAACGGCAAAAGGTTTAAAGATGTTTATAAGAAAAATCAAAGGAGATAAAAGCAATATCATAATAATGTGATTGCTTACAGTAATGCATTAAATTAACTTAAAACGAGGTGGGATGAATGACAAAATCTGTTGTTTTGTATGAATGCTTGCTTCTTCAGGTAATTACGACCCCAAGATCATCGCCATCGAGTAGATCATCCTTTGTTTTATCGAGTTCCTCTATGTTGGCTTCTTCCAGTGATCTTCATTATTCTGATGTGGAAAGTTATAGTTCTCACAGATCCACATCAGCATCAGGAAATTATGTGATTACTGGAAATACCCACTCGGTATGTTAATGGTGGTGAGCTGTTCAGTAAAATTACAAAGAATGAAAGAAAACCATTTGATCAAAAATGCAAAGCATTCCGAAGTCTATGAGAAGTCTGAATTAATTTAATTCGGAGGATTATATGGTTTTCACAGATAAGTATTGTATAGCTCAAGGCCTGTTGTTTGCTGCTATGTGTTTTCGCATATATATATATATATATGCATAGTTAAAAAAAAAAAAAAAAAAAATACATTAATGTGAAAAATCCACGTTATAAACTGTAAATTGATAAAACGTAGTTGTTATTTTCAAAATGTTTGAAGATGGCGTTTCACCTTACCACTTCTGAAAAATGGATGTGGTATATGTTTCACAATACATGTAATAAGATTTTGAATGTTTGACTCTTCAGGTAATTTTGACTCCAAGATCCTCGGCATCGAGTAGATCATCCATTGCGATACTGAATGCCTCTCTGGTGGCATCATCAACTGAGATTTATTATTCTGATGTGGAAAGTTCACACAGATCCACATCAGCACCAGGAAATGTGATTGCTGGAAGTTCACACGCGGTATGTTAATGTTGGTCAACTGTCCAGTGATATTAAAATGCATAAATAAACATGAACAAGAGAAATCATTGATCAATAATATAATTATTCGGATGATGATATGTTTTTAACAAACAAGTATAGCACAAGCTCTGATCGCTCGTTACCACGTGTTGTCTTATCATTGTGGATTGTTTCGAATTAAAATTATGTAAAAAGTTCAGTGACGTAACACGTACATATCATTATCAACTGTAAATTGATGAAATAGTTCAGACAATTCTAAAATGGTGAAAAATTGACATGTTGTATACTAATGGACTTTTGTATATTGTATATATATGATTTTTCAGATTTCCATGGCAGCAATAGAAAACGAGCTGATGGCGCTTATGGATTCGCCCCGTGTAGTGCACCAGCAAACTTCAACTAGCTTGTGTGGTATGTTTAGTCATGTGTAAACAAGAGTCTAATTAATTTGTAAACAAAGTGTAAGAGACTTCCTTCTTTTTTTAATTATTATTATTTAATACGTACATTTGAAAATTGCCAAACACGGTATCGTCTCATTGAAATCTGATGAATATTATGCTTTTATATGAAATTGAAAAATATTACTTTACTGAAAATGGTCCGTTGATTTAGTATTAATAGGTGGCATGGAATACCAGTACCAACATTCCCACTTCAACTTTTCTGTCCTTGGAAACCAAGTCAGAACCGTCGACGCAACAATTGAGATACTGTCAAGCGTTGACTTTTTGAATGAAATCAACCCAGAGAATGGAGGCCTAAATATCCTGGGATCCGGTGTGTTTGGGTCGGTGAGTAGCAATAACTTCTCGAGAAGAAGGAAGTAAATTTTAGCAGATGTTTTTACCTCATTAATCCTAATTATTAGAAATTATTAAATAATATTTCAATATTGCCAAACAGGGTATCGTTTCATTGAAATCTGAAGAATATCATTATTTTATATGAAATTAAAACGCAAACATACGGTGTCTAAGACGTTCATCAACTATCCTTATTACTTAAACATTAATATTTAATATTATAAATCATGAAATAAATCAGGAGTCATCACACTATGTAAAGGATTGAACATTGCGATGCCAACAATAAATGTATGTCTAGTATTCATAAGAAAACAAGAAAATGAAATCGTAGTTTTATCCAGAAATAATGAACTTCTGAACAAGTCTCTACAATTCATTTTCAGGTCTTTACTTCAAAACACCTCGTCACGGGCAAAAGGGTGGCCATCAAAGCCTATCATAATGAAGATATCAAACACATAGTTGCCGAGGCGAGGTATTTACAACTACTAAACACGACAGGCTTTACGCCACAACTTCTCGGGCTTCTCCCCAACCCCGTAGATCCCAGAGAGATCTACCTCGTGATGGAAATGGTGGGGGAGGGGGTCACCCTACGTAAACGTCTAGAGAAGAATGACCTTAGTGAAAAAGACAAACTATCAATAGCATTAAGACTTGTCATTGGACTACACAGCATTCACGAGAAGAAAGTACTAATCAACGACATAAAAGACGATAATATCATCATATACGGCACTGACCTCAGAGCAAAGTAAGTTATCGTAATGTTTTGAAGTACTTTGAACATAACGAATAATATGCTAAATAGATAGATGTGTAACCGGTGACATGGGGAATACACATGCTGCTAATTGCATCATTGCATCTGAGTTTTTCAAAGATAACTGCTGTTTCTATGGATATTATTCTACGGAATAATTTCCTTATAAAACAAAAGACCATTTGGAATATAGAGATCTTCAATTTTTAAAATTTAATATCAGCAATGATCTTATTTTCACCTTTTGTTATTTAACTTTTGTATTACAGATTCATTGATTTTGGCCACGCCTCTTGTGGATTTGAAAAGACCTACAAAGGGGACACATCTAGGTCTTTCCATCTGGCTCCAGAGGTAAGGAACCACAATTCAACAACCCCTGCATCGGACGTATATAGTCTAGGCGATACTCTGGGATATTTCTCTGTCAACAAGCTCAATAGTCTTGTATACCGATGCAAACGGCCTGATCCTGTGGAGAGGCCATTACTTCCTCACATGGCCGGGGAATTAATGGAATTGTTGAAATAGATAGCTCACTATGTACTGTGATACTTACATTTTTTATATATTATTGTTAAATTTACACTTTACTTTTGAAAGTTATTTGTTTCACTATTTGATATATTATAAAATATTTTTTATTCAATATTCATAATAATAGGTGTTTTCCCCCCAGATATTCACATTTACATTGCATTCTTTAAGGTTGATTGTTTTTCAAATCAATATTTATACATATTCCATGTACATCTTAAGTTCAATAACGTTCGAAACAGTGTGGGTCGGTGATTTTAGATGAATGGGTGTGGCATACCGTGCTGTACAGAACAGGATGCGATCCTCTGGCACACTGTGAAAAGTTGTAAGATCGTAAGTCACTGGCGTGGATGGAATAAGCCCGTAAACTTGGCCTGCTGTACATCAGAGATTGCCACTTTAAAATTTATAATTATGGGTAGATTGGATTGGTAATGTTCTAATTATTATTTTTTGTTGTTGTTGCTTTATTCATTATCACTATGAATAAAGATTAAATACAAGTAAACACAATTAATATGTGTAACATGGGTATTGTGTATCAGCTACTATGACACCAGGAATATCATCTGTTTTCTCCGTTTTTCCAATAAAAATTATACAAAATATTCTGAATGATCTAATAGCTGAAAATGGAACGTAATATATACAACAATAGATTCTTAAGAATTGATTTCAAGTAGTGTATGGATAATATATCTCATTTTACATTTATAGTTGTTTAATATCTGTTTATATTAGATAGGCTCTTATTTTTTCACTATTTTCATTGGCTAATACATTAGCACGTGAAGTCCAAAATACAGCATATTGATCTTGGTGTTTCCATTTTTAAAAACACCGAGTCAATATTCCTTGGGGAACTTCATTGCCCAAACGCTGCATTCTTCAGGGTGGCGTTCTTTGACCATTGTTTTTCTTGTAATTAATATAAACGATATATCTAATATAAAAATTAATGATCTTTGTCTCGATTCATATGGTGTCATATCACCCTTGAAGAATTTAAAATAATGACCTCTGGCTACGCCTTCGGTCACTACTTATTCTACGCGGGCGATATAACACCAATATGGACCTCAATTAAGGTCAATAATTGATATATATTAGATATGCTCTGATTTCCCCCTATTTTATTGGCTAATACATGGTCACGTGACGTTCAGTAAAAGGATATTGACTCGGTGTTTCCATTTTTAGAAACACCGAGTCGATATTCCTTTGCGAACTCTATTGCCCAAACACCGCATTCTTCAGGATGGCGGTCTTTGATCAATGCTTTTCTTGTAATGAAGATTCTACATTTTTATTTCTAAATTTGCTGGATATTTATTCTTACAATCTTTTGTCTATGTGAACTTCAATAATAACAGTAGATGTTACCATATGATGATTGATCTCATTTTTTCATAATTTTAATTATATAAATCAGTTTTGATATTATTTTTAAAATGTTGAATATCAGTAATTATGGAATTTAATTTATTAAATTTTGGATGATCTGTTTTCAATGTTGAAGACAACAATCGCAATTAATATTTACATATGTTGATAATAAAATGTATAAATGTAAAAAATGTGTCAACTTGTTTTTAGATCATTTAACCCAGGGTCAGACCCACGGTAACGTATTTGATCTTCGTTCGTCGTATGTCTCCTAATTCCAGTGTCAATACAAACTTGCACTCAAATCGTGGAAAGATTGTGATAAAACAAACGACTCGTCACACCCTGCTGTTAGGTCGAGAAAGGTTGCGAAAAAAAAACTACGAAAAGCTGTGCGAATCGAGAAAGCCATGCAACGGTCCCAACATCATACTTCTATCATGGAAGCCAGAACCTCTGATACAAAGCTATTTCATAAACTTGTACAACTCCAACGGAAGAATGCCTGTGTTAATATCAGTGAGCTACGTGTTGGTGATGAAATCCTATTCAGAAAAGAACGGAATAATGATAGGCTGGACAACACACTTTAGCAAAACTAGCTACTCCATTGCAGATATTGTTAACCGCACAATTTGACGATACCCACCGTGATCATGCGCAACTGGATGTCGAGCTTATCACCGATATGTGCAGTAATGCAGAACCTGTCAAATTCTCCTGCGATGAAGTACGGAAAGCAGTGTCTAACCTCAACACTGGGAAATTCCCAGACACATACGGGATTACGGCAGAACATATTGTGCATGGCGGAGACAACATCATTAGGGTACTATGCGAGATCTTCAACAAAATATCCGCTAAAGGCCACATCCCAGATAAACTGAAAGTTGGAACGCTTACTCCTGTCTTCAAAAAGAAAGGTGACAAATCTGACGCAAAGAATTACAGAGGAATCACTGTAACACAAATCGTTTTAAAGGTAATTGAATCTCTCATCAAACAACACTTACTTCCCTTTATTGATTCGATACAGAACCACATGCAGAAGGGATTCACTGCAAATACCTCGCCCATTCTCTGCGCGCTTTTAGTTGAGGAATTCATTTGAGAGAGTAAAGACCTCAAGAAACCCATTTACATTGCTTTTCTCGACGCCAAGTCTACGTTCGATGTTTTGTCCCATGAACTTCTCCTAAGGAAAGTATTCGACCTCGGGATCGACCCCAATATCTGGTCACTGCTACACAGTCTACATTCTGGAGCGACGAGTGCCGTTAAATAGTGCAAAATCAGAAACATTTTCGATTCAACAAGGTGTGCGTCAAGGAGGTGTGCTTAGTGCAGATGTGTACAAAATCTTCATCAACCAACTTCTCAACGGGCTTGAAAAAGCAGGCTACGGTGCCAAAATGGGTCACATTCTATGTAATGCGCCCACAAGTGCTGATGACGTCAACTTGCTCACTAACGACGCAGACGAGCTACACGGTGAATTACAGCAAAACCGAGCGCTACAGTCTGCAACCAACAAAAAGTGTGATATTACCAATATCTACCTTAACATCAACAAAAAACCAAAAGGACTTTGAATACCAAAAGAGAAAAGGTTGGGCACTCGACGACGTAAAGATGCCTATTGTGGGTAGAAATACCCATATCGGAGTATCAAAATCGGCAACCAACCAGGACAACCATGTTGTTGACGGAAACATAAAAACAAGGAGGACACTCTATTCACTGGTAGGATCTGGCCTACATGGAGAAAATGGTCTAGACCCAGCTTCAACGATCAATCTATTACTTGTCTATGTAATGCCCGTCCTACTGTATGGCCCGTTGTCAGTATAATGTGACCGGGTGGGGCGTGTTGCTTGGTGTCTTCGGCGGCATGCTTTAGTGATATACCACTATAAAAAGGGCAACAGTTCCACTATACAAGAAGACACAACATAAATATACCGCAGTCTTCCAAAACATGCACCTCGCACAACATACACGCAACACACCGCATACATGGGAGGCCGAACTGTTCCTTAAAAAGAGCCTCAAACAAATATTGTCCATCCCAACAACTACTGTCGACGCCGCGGTATGTATTCTGAGTTGAATTCTACCGGTTGAAGCTTTCATTCATAAACGTGCTCTAAGCTTTTATGGAAGCATCATAAGACTGAGTGATTCGTCGATTGAGAAACAATTAGCCAGACGTCAGCTGTGTGTAAAAACGGGAAATTCCAACAGCTGGTACGCCATACAAAATCTACTAGTCCTATACGACCTCCCTAATGAAATTGACCTACTACAGGACAACGTGCCTGAAAACAAGGAGCAATGGAAACGCAGAGCCAACAAATAAGCCAACATGCACTGGAAAGATAAAATCAGCCGCCTAGCGGCATAATACTCTGCCTTACAACATCTAAACATCGAAGTACTCAAACCTGGACAGCTACATCCAACTGTATGTTCCAGTCTACCAAACGACCGTGAACCAGCTCGAATCGCCGTCAAGCTTAAAATCTTAACCGGAACCTATATACTACAAACCAACAGGGCTGCCTTCAACCAGAACCAAGTTGATCCCACGTGTCTTCTCCGGAAACAGGCCGATGAAATGGCAAGCATTTACTACTACACTGCCCCGAACTACATGACAGCAGATTGCCGGCTGTAGAGACTATCACATCAATTTTATATTAAAATTAAACAAGAACTGTATCGATGGAGAAACCATTCTAAAATGTATTCTCGACTCCTCTAAACTTCAACTGGATTCAAAGACCACAGAAACATTGAGTTCCATGCACGCAGACTTTGTTACTCCATCCACACTCAACGCTACAAAAGACTGACAAGAAATCCGAAGCGACGTCTAACATAGGATGTGTATACTCGTATGTGAAGAGAATAGAGTCTGGCATATGTACATTTCCCCACCTTAAATTTTTTATATAAAAACCAGGAAAAAAGTCCCATAATTTATGTGACATTTGATGTGATAACTGGGTTTCTTCAATGTATAATTTTAAGTTTCAGAATTCAACGAATTTGTCATTTTAAAATGTAATTAGAATAGAATGAGAAATGGCGATAAGATATTAAACTATCGAAATTCAAAATGGCTGCCTGTCAGTCTTCTGATTGGTCAGAAAATTCGATATACACAACTAGGGTCCAAGGAAATACTAAACTTCATTAAGAGAAATCTCTCTTCTGTACTCACTGAAAAATACATGTAGCGGTAACAATAATGTAAATGTACGAACGGACGGGTGAAAAACGAAAGATTATTTCAATAGCCACTCATCTGTCGACGGTGGACTAAAATTGTAATTAGTAATGATGTCCACATACATATATCTGTACTTTGTATATGAGAGGGTCTATTACATTCGAGTGACTTTAGGGGATGAAGAATCTGTTAATGAATCGTCTAAACATTTATAAAATTCCAGTGTTAATTGACTGACGGTACACCGGATATAGCTACCATTGAAGCGACAGCTACGAACAAACACACAAATAACAATGTTTAACATCACTCTAATCACGTAACATTTTGATCAATAAATAAAATAAATTCTTGTCTGATCTCGTTATTACCTGCTATTGAGTGTGATCGACATGCAGTCACTATAACAGCAAATATATGCCAGTCATTTTATCAAAACATCATCGTTCCGTTATGACAGTGAAGGGTTAGTTAATGTATTGGATGACAATGGGATACGGTAGAATCACATACTTAAGTATGCTGTTAATATTTTGATTTTCATTGAAATGCAGATCCAATCATGATATAGGTTATTCTCCAAATGAGATAATGTTTCGAAGTAATGCATTTCGTTTAAAATCGTTGATGCAATGGAATCAGTTCACTCTCTGTAGAATTAAAACAAGAAGAAAAATAAAACACAACGGTACTATGTATTCTTTGAAAAATCAGTTGACAGATTAATTGTCATAATCGTCTTTTGCTTCCTTCTCCCCCAACTTCTGAGTGAGGTATGTACAGGGGATGACTTAGTCTACGCCTTACACATCACTCGATTGACATGCCCAATAGTTTGATGCCCCTGAATGATGTGAGGGTAGTACTGTTGACCCTGGTAGGTGTACTGGTGATGGGTGTCACACCCTCAGTGGATTCATACAACAGTTCTTCTTCCTCCGAGATCTTATCAAGATCCGGGAGTATATCCGGCGCAAATATTCTCCTGGAACGCCGAGTTTTCCCTGGAGTTGAAAAACTCGACAATTCGTTCTGGTCAGTAACCTCTGTAGGGATTTTGGTATCATATTCACTTTCATCTGTTTGTAGGATTTGGAGGTCGTCAAAATTACGCTGGCCAGCGGAAATCCGTGGAGGCCCAATGATTTTGTAGCACTTCAGGATCGGGGCTAAAAATGGGAGACATAGAAATTAAATATTAGATAAATGGGCATAGATATGAAGAAATAAAAATCACTAAGCCGAATGTAGGTTGAAGGAAGATAAGAGATGACTAAATCTGTAATTTTCTGTTATTTTTATTTCAATAGCGAGTCTATCAAAGTTCCAGAATTACTTCACTGTGCGATCATTTATTAGAACAATGTACTACCAGTAAACCAACAATTTGTCATTTCGAATTAAATTTCGCGTTTTTATGCCCATTGCCTCTTTTACAGCGATTTAGTTATCTTCGGTGTCTGCATTTCAACGACGGTGCAAAGTAACGCACTGCGCCGGATAAATCAGAGGTACTGACGTAGTGTAAACGAAGGGAAGTAACTCTGGTATGAAACGTACATCTCAAAAATGGTTTATGGTCAAGTTTGGAAACTGACTAAATTCAAACAAACTTTCCGTAGTTCACAACAACCCTTATTTCTATCCGACCCACAATATGAGATGATCACTGAGTAAACTCACCGATTGGCAAAATACGATGTTTGTTGTATTTTGTAGACTGAAATAAAAAAAGAAAAGACAAAATATTTGCAAAGTTGTAGTAAACATTTTATACACATGGTAACGCTCAAAGCGTCCTATTTCTGGATGGAGGCAAGATCCGGTAACTAACTTTTTAATGGTTTAAAGTTTAAAGGAATTGATGAAAAAATAAAACCGATTAAAAAAACAAAACACAATAACAAAAACAGAACAGAACACTGAAACACGTGAACGAGTTACATACTCTTGAAGTATGAGTTGCTTGTGGAAGAGAAACTTAGAGTGGATTATCTGCCTTAGTAACAATTCGCTCCGTCAGGCGGCGTTACTGATAATTTCCGGTGCGAAGCTTGATAGAGCGTTGACAAACTATAGCAGACAATTTAGTCTAACAGGAAATTACGCCATTTTCTCAAACAACGAAGATATTTTTTCTCACATACACACGACGTGACAAACAAGACATTATTACAATGGAAGATAACCCTGCGTTATAGAGATATCTTACCTCCAAGCTCTCCTTGGCTCTTGACGTACTCTCTAGGTACACAAATACGAAACATGGCATGAGTGTAATGAGTAAAGAAACGTCAGGTATGATTTAAATCAGATAATGAAATAGACAGAGTAATAAACATATATACCAGATTCCAGATTTACAACATTTCTTGAACTCTTCTTATATTCCTCCCCATAATTCTGGCTTCCTGTAGAATTTGACTGGGACGGCTAAAAAGAAAATCATCGTGATTTTTTTAAATAATGAAGAAAAATATGATCTATTTGTTTTTGTGATTTCAAAATGCATGAAGTATTTATGATATCATACAACAGTGTATTGCTTATAGCTGGTGATTTTCGCTGAGATTCCAAGTTTCTAAAGATGATCCACCGCTGACAAATGGTATTTTTTCACTATCAAAAACAGGAGCAGACGATTTAGTATTTTTCTTCAGTTACAAAAGTTACTTACTTTACACTATTACCATCATTGAAAAGCTTGAGCTTCTAATTTTACTTCAAGTTAAAAATATGAAAAATAATTAATTGCATCCCGAAAAAATTTCCTGGCACTATATTCTATATGGAATGAAGTACTGATTGCACACGCACCACAGGCGAAATAAATTATTTTATTTTATTTTTTGTGTTAAATTAGGCATATTTATACACGATTTAACACCAATTATTGTTCAAATGATGAATATCATTTATGTTCTGTCGGCGGTGGAGCATCTTTAACGAACGCACCGTTATCTGTATTTTTTTTTTAATTTGAATTTTTGGAAAGTTGTCAACAAATTTTTAAATTGGTAACCCCAAACTCTCCGTTACTTTGGCACCGATGACTACAGTCACTTACAAACCAGTTATAGGTAAATCCTGAGCACAGCTCAAAGTGTCACGGCATAAACAATTCCAGAAGAGTTTTTAAACACTTTTTCAAGAAATATATCTTGATCAACATACACATATCATTCAAAGACAATATTGACAATGTTCAGAATTTCAAGCTGAATGTATTAATTCCGTCTTTGAAATTAAATGTTTTTTTAAATGCATCGGGCCTCGTTGCTGTACCCTCTCACACATATAACACAGTTTTCGGCTTATCTCCTCAACATACTGAACTAGTACACAAAACTTACCTTTGGTGATACACTGAATGTCCTCTCCCCGGGGGAGCCGGGTATAGGTACTGTAGGGAGACGGTAGATGTCAAATCATCAACAGAATAATTGGTAAAGATGTATTAAATTTAAAAATAATACCAAGCAAAATTTCAATTATTTACAAGCGTAGATTTAGAGACGAGAAGTCGTTTAAAACGGACAAGGAAACTTTCATCAGGACATACTCGAATGCGTCACAGAGCCCGTTTATCTAAAAATATCCCAAGGATTAATAATTTGTCCGTTTTGTTTTTCTCTGCTGCATATGTCATATGTCATATCCTAGATACTCTAATAGGCCATATATATGTTTATTCGTGCCAGATCCCTGTGGCACAAAGTACATACTTTTTGTTAGAGTTGTCTCCCTTTGAGAGACAATGACAATGTACAGTACGGTAGGCTACAAAGCACATGTCATCTGAAACCTTACGCTACTCACTCTCTGAAATATCCCAAATGTCAGAGGTGTCGTCATCGAATTCTGTGTCTTCATCGCCGTAATTAGAAACATAATCACCCATCTCAAACCTCCTCATTTTGATAGCCAAGATATTTGTAACTATAAGTCCTGGCAACTTTCTGCGAAAATGCACGTTTCTGATTGGTTAAAAATCCACACAGGTTTAAACATGGTCAGCTGAATAAGGCTCAGGGTCTGGTAACGATATATTTTAAAGCATTAAAACTAAGTAAAGAGACGTGTAATACACAGAATATATCATTTATAGATAAATGACACCCTCTCAACAAGAATTAAAAGAAAATAATCTAACAGCTGTCGTGAAATGAGTTTTTATTTAAAGTTGTTGCTTCATGGAATAGCCTATGTGATAATGAATTTTAAAGTGATTCATAAATAGTGACAAAAATGTTAATTTCATTCTAGTTTTTTTTCTGATTATATTTTTCATCATTGATTTGAAACCAAAGACCACAATCTATGTACATAATAATACTGTCAGAAACCCACGTGTGAACTCGTTTTTCATTCATTTTTTTATGTATGTTGTTGTCATGATGTGATGTTTACGTAGAGTCTACACGTGTAAGGAAATGACCATTCTGAGTCTAGCTGGAAAATCACAAGGACGCGTGGACACCTAATATCATATTCATTTGTGTGTGAAAATGATCATATTTCAAAACTTTTCGAAATCTGCTACTTCGTATGCAGTGCACGTGTCCTCAGTATCTGGAAATATTAGATATTTTTCCACAGTTCTTATTGGCTAAGGGGGGATATTTAGCATATCAATTATTTAATAAGTTGATATTACTGTAGCTATCATACTACACTTGTAAACTCACATATGTCTGAACGGCCGAGTTCCTCAGGGTGGTGACCTACATTGTAAGACCATCAGTCTTCTTCTGCTTATAACCTTGAAAACATTCACTATTTCTTTAATAATTGGCAAATAACTCATGTTTCTCCTTGTATGATATTTCATTGAAAGCATTAATCAATTATACATGTATCCGACATTCGTAGCACTAGGGTACGTGTGTCAAGCTGATCAATGATCTTCCGGTTTAAAGCATTGTTCTTTGTTTCGATCTACAGTGTATATACCGTCGATTTTCATGACAATCTTGTAGTAAAAACACCCCCAAATTCCTCAAAATAATGTAATGTTATTTAATTTAGTTTATATAGTTATCTATTAAATGTATTTATTCACTCTTCACTTATTTTTTTTTTTTTAATTTTATTTTCTTGGTTTGGTTTGTTTCAATTTCAGTTTTTTTTGTCATCCAGTCATTAAATATATTCATAACTTCATATTTGGATAGCTCCAAATCGGGAATATTTATCTTTATTTGCTAACACAAAATATCTGAACGTGACTTCAAGCAAGCACCCGCTAAAAGTTAAATGCAGTTTGTTGTGGCTGATTGACAGATTCAGGGTATTGTCTCTCCAGATTCTCCAAGGACACAATCATTATAATTGTTTGACAATTTTAAGATTCAAAATACCAGAAACATATATACATAGAGATTGGAAACTCCTTCTTTGTCTTTGTTGACAGGCAGAGGGACATCCGGTTTATAGGCATTTTGCCTTGGCTAACCTCTTTTAAGTGTATTATTTTAAACATGATATTTTTGCATCAACACAAAGTTAAAATATAATATCATGGTTTGATGTGATCAGTTTTCCCGATTGACTGTGTTATTTAATACGATTTTTGAAAGCATGAAAATAAGCAAATTCACCTGGTTTTTCGAAAATCAGGCATTCAAAACCGGAAGTGCGTTTTATTTTATTAATAAATAAGTTAAAATATTACTTTTTCTATCCAAAATCGTACTCAAACCATCTGAAAATTACTGAACTTTTGCAACATATCAAAGTTATTCTTCTATATTCAACTATTTAAGAGTTTATCTTAACACCCCCATGCACATACAGAGGTACATCTGCCGATCGTAGAAATGGAGGAGTTGCCAATCTCTATGTATATATGTTTATGAAAATACGACCAAAACACCACATGAAGACATTAAAATGTTTTTTAGTCATTGTATTATAGAAAATAGCTAAATAATTCTATCCATTCATATTTCATTAAAACTAAGTTTAATACATGTAAGTCCAACTGTACTTTCCCCGCCTATACACTCTGTTCAAAGGGACGTAATTCAGCAAAAAAGTCCCATTTAGTATGCTAGAGATACCTCGCTTCTATTGCCTCCGAAAATTAAAACAAACCACAGGCGTTTGGCTCTATAGACATATATAATAATACTGTGTCATGGAGAGAAAGAAATGTCTTTAGAGCCAAACGCCTCTGAACAAACCCTGTGGGAGACCTCGATAGTCCGCTCATTAATATTATTTTAGTATTTGTATTTTCTATTGTTAATTCTATATCACGTGATCGTGTTAGTTTTAGACCTGTGTGCATTGATAAAAGAGCGGAATACATTGCAAATTCGGCAATCTATTTTCTCTACACGCGTAGGATTATGCCATGGTCCATTTACTATTTTACTGATATATCTGCTATAGCAGGTGACATATCCCCGTTTGGCAACAAATGACTTGGAATGGAATTCTCTCCCGTCAAATGTATTATTGCAATTTATGTATGAATTGAAATAAGCAATTAATACGTTTTAAACTAGAAACATACTGCTGTTCATATATGCTCGATCGATACAGAAATGCGAATACAAAGTTTTCTTCATAATTAAGATAACAATGAAACATGTATCTCTCTTAAAATACAAACATCGGATTTATAGATTTCTTTTTTTCCCGAAACCTATTAAAAGACATTAGTCAGTCAGGCAAATTGTCGTCTGCTACCTTATGTGACGTCACAAACAAGATCCCTCTGATGTAACCATGTGACTTATAGCGCGTGACATAATAATTATCGTGACGTCATAGTTAGCCGAAGCCTAACAACCAAAAGATGCGGTAAATGGAAGACGAAGAACGCACATTTTAAGAAACAAGAATGAAGCTGTTTGACGTTCGTTATCAGTTGAGGCAGCAACTGAATTTTAATCGAAACAACATTAACAATATTTCAAGTGAAATTCAAAGACGATATAAGGTAAGTCTTGTAAAAACTGGTGAGAAATTAATGTTGAATTGTTTATTATACTTGTTAATATTGAGTTGTTCTTTGTTACTCTTCATTGCGTCAAATTATTTCGAGACTTGTAATTGCGCACTTAACGCTAAATTAACATTAAACAAGAAATTATTTGGCTGCTATTGTTTAATTATAATTCATAATAATAAATTACTGAATTTTTATTTTATAAAATCTATAAATGCTAATTTTGAAGCAGCTAATTAATTAAGAACTTCCTTTTTGAATTCAAAGAGTCCAGAAAAACTGTCCGTATATATCCGAGAACATTTTAATCATACTCGACTATTACTAGTTTTATCAAGTTTCCGCTGACTTCGAGTTATCGATGTTTCATTGAACATTGAGAGTGTATAAGCTTGTTTCATAAAAGAGTATACTAAAACCCGGTTAAAACGAACCTATCTCTGGGGACCAAAGTAATCACTTCGTTATAAACATAGTTCGTTATACACATATTGCAAGTTACATCACTGTACTGCAGGTAATTAGTCTTTATTCAGAAGGTCTGGGATGTAGACAGACGAATTGTAACTGACCTTTGACTGGAAATCAAACTTAAAACGTTATCACGATAAAATTTGTTGCAAGCGTGATTGTTATAAACATCAGTGGCGTAGGAAGATGAAACGTAATGGGGGGCAAAGGTCCTCAATATTTTGTAACCACCACCCCCCTCGCGCCGCACCTACAGGAGGAGATTAATTCAACACACAACAATATAGACTTTATATACTTTTTTCATAAATCATTAAATATAATCCTTGTACACATTTATAGATAGTGAGGTCGCTAAATGGAAATTAACGAATACGCAAATTGGCCAAATTTGCGTGGGAGCGCCGAAGGCGCGAGATTTTGGGGTCTGGGGGTCGACCCCGGGAAAAATATTACGATTTAGAATGGCTGAGATGAGTTTTACAATGTATTTTGATGATTTTGCGATTGCCCGAAAGCACGAGATTTTGGTGTTTGGGTGGTCTGGGGGTCTCCCCCGGGAAAAAATACGATTTAGAATGGCTAAGATGAGTTTTTGCGATGCATTTGATGAATTTGCGAGCACCCGAAGGCGCGAGATTGTGGCGTTATGGGTCCGGGGGTCTCCCTCGGGGAAAAAAAAAGATTTAGAATGGCTGAGATGAGTTTTACGATGTATTTTAATAATTTTAAAGCGTTCTTACCATTGAAATTTTTTCGATTTAAAGTAACCTGCATTTATAAATGATAATTCTGATAATTGTGTCGTCATATCATTGTGCAACCCTGCTCCAACGCTTCCTACGCCCCTGAACATGTTTCACTGTGTGGTCTAGTCCGATTAGATACTACAGCTCATATTGCCGTAACCAGGAAATAAGGTTTACGCCAGGGATGTGCGTTTTGACCTTTGTTTTAATACGGTTAAGATGGGACGTTTTTATTAAACAATATGAATTGTCAAAGTATTCAGACTAGGTAGGCTGTTGTAATTCGAATTATTCTTAGATAATTGTTAAATTTTTGTGAACGCACAACGTTACATGAAGTGCGGTGTGCGGATGAAGTCTATGCGATGTTGTCGGTACGGCTATATCGTGCATGCAGGATGAGCGATGGAAACGGCTTCTGTGCGAGAGCGATTGTTGTTGACGCATAAGAAATTGCAAAAGGAAATTGAGTATGCATCGTAAGCATATGTTGGTTGGGTTTTATTCAAAGCTTACAAAATATCACGTAGACGAACTTTTGTCCGTGCAGTACCGTACCTATATAGCTAAACATCATCATGACTACTCAGCAAGCCATTCTATTATGTAAAAAAACCCATCCATTTCTCTTTAAACCGGCGACTTACGTGGTTCTCTATTTCCGACTGCTAAGTCCCAAAATCTGCGGTGTATGGTGTGCGGTACGAAACGCATAAAGATGCGATCTGTACGATATTATGTGCGCACACGATCCAAACCGCACAAATCGCTCATCGTTGAAACACCGCAAACAGTGTAGAATTGGTGATCCCATAACTGTACAAACATGTACATGCTTTCCATTCCTTCATTAACTATATTCAATTTTCTAACATTATCGCTTCATTGAGACAATACGTTTTTTGTAACAGAATGTTATACCAAGCCAAAAGCAATGCCGTCCGAGACCAGGATGGATACAAAAGAGGGTCATGGTGTCCGTGTGTCAACCGTCAAAATATCCGGCACCACTTGACCTTGGAAGTCTCGTGCTTGACCCAAGGTCAGACTCAAGAGCAGTCAACAGAAGCAAGGTAAGCACGAATCCTGATATAAAACTGAGTTAAGTTTAACAGTCTTGTCTATAAAAAACAACCATGAGTCAAAGTCTTTAGAGCCAGTGGTCTTTCTGCACAGGCCAAGTTGTGTTGAAATTGGTCATTTTGGACCACAAGAACTGTTGTTAGTGTGTTTGTGATCTTAATACATTTGTACAGAGGTGGTCGCTCACAAAGGTTTTACTGTATCTGAAATAGAGAAGAGTTACCTTAACTCTAGAACCCTGTTATCATACTGGTGTCTAGCCGGGGTTTCTTTAGGTTTGAGAAACATTTGTTAACGTAAAGTTCAGTATCTTTTCGAATTGTAAAAGATGGAGTATTTTGTAAAAAAAAAAAAAAAAGCAAATTTCAACATAATGTATGCAATTTGTTTTTACCTTAAGAATGCACATGCTAAAATTTGTCTGACAAATATGTTCACTAAAAATCTCAATTTAGTCACTCATTATTAGAATAAAACACGTAATCAAGATTGTCCATCTGTTTCACAGACATTCCGGAGAAACATGATACAAGAAAAGTTCCTTGTGATGACCTGCAAGCCCACACCTGTACAGGTAAACACTATGTTTATATAACGAGTATCTATTTTCTGTATTACATATTGTTATTGTACAGGTTTCTCGTTCATTACTTTTTCTATTACTGTCTGCAAATCGTCAAAAATATGATGCTAAAACAATAGATAAATTATTCTTTCCAGAGAAACATAGTTCACGATCTTCTTGGACCCGGTACATTTGGGGACGTCCCCCGGTTACCATCAATGTTGGATGAAGAAAATCTCATTGCACTTGCTCTGGATTTCCAAAGCCTTGATGAAGCAAGACGACTGAGACCGTCTGTATTAATTGAACCGTGGATGTTCGGTCCAAGTTGTTCACCACGACAGGTAGAGCTGAAATATTTTTGTTTGTGTATATGTATAATGAATCAGCGTATTGAAGATATAATTTTCAAACGAGTAATGATAGATATTTCAAATTCAAAGAACTTCAGTATTCTCATCTAAAGATACTATATATATATAGCTATTACCTATAAATAATACGCTGTGCATGGATATCAAATGAGCTGTTTGGTAAGTAAATTGTCAAATATAACATATTAAAAGAAATACTAATTGATTTCTTCAGAGAGACGAAGAAGGAAGCCAGTCTGTTCTTATTGAACCATGGATGTTTAGTCCGAGTTTTTCACCACGAGAGGTACAGCTGAAATATTTCATTTTTTTTTCCAAAGATAAATTATGCAAATTTAAATTTTAAAACTTTCGCGCTTCTGATATAGCCTAATGTGATTCTTAACCTGTATCCGTTGATAAGAAAATATAATTTTATTTGTTTTTCCAATTTATATAAACTTAAAAACCGGTAAGAGAACAGGATGTTGACCATTTTTATTTTTCCAGGTGAACATTGCACCAGAGATATCTGAGGAAACAAGTGTTGTGTACTCTGAAGGCAGCTCTTTGGTTGGTGTAGACAGTTTAACATCCTTATCTGCAGCCATCAGTGTTTTGTCTACAAGTCCCTATTCCGTAAGTATTATTAATCTTCTCGGAACAAATGTAATGTAGGTCAATTAATAAGATAATGACGCCCGCGTATTTATAATTTCATAGCAAATTCGATGCAATTTAGTCAATATTTAGGTTTTTTTAGCAAAAGCGAAAACGGCAAAAGGTTTAAAGATGTTTATAAGAAAAATCAAAGGAGATAAAAGCAATATCATAATAATGTGATTGCTTACAGTAATGCATTAAATTAACTTAAAACGAGGTGGGATGAATGACAAAATCTGTTGTTTTGTATGAATGCTTGCTTCTTCAGGTAATTACGACCCCAAGATCATCGCCATCGAGTAGATCATCCTTTGTTTTATCGAGTTCCTCTATGGTGGCTTCTTCCAGTGATCTTCATTATTCTGATGTGGAAAGTTATAGTTCTCACAGATCCACATCAGCATCAGGAAATTATGTGATTACTGGAAATCCCCACTCGGTATGTTAATGGTGGTCAACTGTTCAGTAATATCACAAAGAATGAAAGAAAACCATTTGATCAAAAATGCAAAGTATTCCGAAGTCTATGAATTAATTAAATTCGGAGGATTATATGGTTTTCACAGATAAGTATTGTATAGCTCAAGTCTTGTTGTTTGCTGCTATGTGTTTTCGTATATATATATATATATATATATATATATATCTATGCATAGTTTCAAAATAAAAAAAATACATTAATGTGACAATTCCACGTTATAAACTGTAAATTGATGTTGCTATTTTCAAAATGTTTGAAGATGGCGTTTCACCTTACCACTTCTGAAAAATGGATGTGGTATATGTTTCACAATACATGTAATTAGATATTGAATGTTTGATTCTTCAGGTAATTTTGACTCCAAGATCCTCGGCATCGAGTAGATCATCCATTGCGATACTGAATGCCTCTCTGGTGGCATCATCAACTGAGATTTATTATTCTGATGTGGAAAGTTCACACAGATCCACATCAGCACCAGGAAATGTGATTGCTGGAAGTTCACACGCAGTATGTTAATGTTGGTCAACTGTCCAGTGATATTAAAATACATAAATAAACATGAACAAGAGAAATAATTGATCAATAATATAATTATTCGGATGATGATATGTTTTTAATAAACAAGTATAGCACAAGCTCTGATCGCTCGTAACCACGTGTTGTCTTATCATTGTGGATTGTTTCGAATTAAAATTATGTAAAAAGTTCAGTGATGTAACACGTACATATCATTATCAACTGTGAATTGATGAAATAGTTCAGGCAATTCTAAAATGGTGAAAAATTGACATGTTGTATACTAATGGACTTTTGTATATTGTATATATTGGATTTTTTTTAGATTTCCATGGCAGCAATAGAAAACGAGCTGATGGCGCTTATGGATTCGCCCCGTGTAGTGCACCAGCAAACTTCAACTAGCTTGTGTGGTATGTTTAGTCATGTGTAAACAAGAGTCTAATTAATTTGTAAACAAAGTGTAAGAGACTTCCTTCTTTTTTTAATTATTATTATTTGATACGTACATTTGAAAATTGCCAAACACGGTATCGTCTCATTGAAATCTGATGAATATTATGCTTTTATATGAACTTCAAAAAATATTACTTTACTGAAAATGGTCCGTTGATTTAGTATTAATAGGTGGCATGGAATACCAGTACCAACATTCCCACTTCAACTTTTCTGTCCTTGGAAACCAAGTCAGAACCGTCGACGCAACAATTGAGATACTGTCAAGCGTTGACTTTTTGAATGAAATCAACCCAGAGAATGGAGGCCTAAATATCCTGGGATCCGGTGTGTTTGGGTCGGTGAGTAGCAATAACTTCTCGAGAAGAAGGAAGTAAATTTTAGCAGATGTTTTTACCTCATTAATCCTAATTATTAGAAATTATTAAATAATATTTCAATATTGCCAAACAGGGTATCGTTTCATTGAAATCTGAAGAATATCATTATTTTATATGAAATTAAAACGCAAACATACGGTGTCTAAGACGTTCATCAACTATCCTTATTACTTAAACATTAATATTTAATATTATAAATCATGAAATAAATCAGGAGTCATCACACTATGTAAAGGATTGAACATTGCGATGCCAACAATAAATGTATGTCTAGTATTCATAAGAAAACAAGAAAATGAAATCGTAGTTTTATCCAGAAATAATGAACTTCTGAACAAGTCTCTACAATTCATTTTCAGGTCTTTACTTCAAAACACCTCGTCACGGGCAAAAGGGTGGCCATCAAAGCCTATCATAATGAAGATATCAAACACATAGTTGCCGAGGCGAGGTATTTACAACTACTAAACACGACAGGCTTTACGCCACAACTTCTCGGGCTTCTCCCCAACCCCGTAGATCCCAGAGAGATCTACCTCGTGATGGAAATGGTGGGGGAGGGGGTCACCCTACGTAAACGTCTAGAGAAGAATGACCTTAGTGAAAAAGACAAACTATCAATAGCATTAAGACTTGTCATTGGACTACACAGCGTGCACCAGAAGAAAGTACTAATCAACGACATAAAAGACGATAATATCATCATATACGGCACTGACCTCAGAGCAAAGTAAGTTATCGTAATGTTTTGAAGTACTTTGAACATAACGAATAATATGCTAAATAGATAGATGTGTAACCGGTGACATGGGGAATACACATGCTGCTAATTGCATCATTGCATCTGAGTTTTTCAAAGATAACTGCTGTTTCTATGGATATTATTCTACGGAATAATTTCCTTATGAAACAAAAGAGCATTTGGAATATAGAGATCTTCAATTTTTAAAATTTGATATCAGCAATGATCTTATTTTCACCTTTTGTTATTTAACTTTTGTATTACAGATTCATTGATTTTGGCCACGCCTCTTGTGGATTTGAAAAGACCTACAAAGGGGACACATCTAGGTCTTTCCATCTGGCTCCAGAGGTAAGGAACCACAATCCAACAACCCCTGCATCGGACGTATATAGTCTAGGCGATACTCTGGAATATTTCTCTGTCAACAAGCTCAATAGTCTTGTATACAGATGCAAACAGCATGATCCTGTGGAGAGACCATTACCTCCTCACATGGCCGGGGAATTAATGGTATTGTTGAAATAGATAGCTCACTATGTACTGTGATACTTACATTTTGTATATATTATTGTTAAGTTTACACTTTACTTTTGAAAGTTATTTGTTTCACTATTTGATATATTATAAAATATTTTTTATTCAATATTCATAATAATAGGTGTTTTCCCCCCAGATATTCACATTTACATTGTATTTTTTAAGGTTGATTGTTTTTCAAATCAATATTTATACATATTTCATGTACATCTTAAGTTCAATAACGTTCGAAACAGTGTGGGTCGGTGATTTTAGATGGGTGGGTGTGGCATACCGTGCTGTACAGAACAGGATGCGATCCTCTGGCACACTGTGAAAAGTTGTAAGATCGTAAGTCACTGGCGTGGATGGAATAAGCCCGTAAACTTGGCCTGCTGTACAACAGAGATTGCCACTTTAAAATTTATAATTATGGGTAAATTGGATTGGTAATGTTCTAATTATTTATATTGCTTTATCTGAGACTTTCTATCTTTCACATAAATGATTATTTAGTTATTGTTTAATTTATGTAGTGTTCTGATTATTTATTTTGCTTTTTTCATTTATTTTTCTTCATTAATGTTTCACAACATCACATGTAACTGTTTATAAAGATTGAACACAAGTAAACACAATTAATATGTGTAACGTGAGTATTGTGTATCAGCTATTGTTTCAACTGTGGAACCAGGAATTTTACCTTTTTTCTCAATTTTCCAATAAAATTACTATAAAATATTCCGAATGATCTAATAGCTTAAAATGGAAAACTATCTATACAAAATTAATTTCAAAATTTATCTAAACATTAATTTCAAGTTGAAGTGATGCTACTATTTTGTGTATTTACAATATATCTCATTTAACATTTACAATTACCTAATATCTGTCTGTATGGATAGTAGACAGTTGTCATATTGATACCTTATAACATTTGTTAGCTAGTAGTTTGAAATTTACCAATATTTTATTTTAAAAGAATTTCAGTAATTGCTGGAAATTTATTTTTACAATATGTTTTCTATGTGAACTTCAATATTCACAGTAAATGTTACTAGATGATGATTGATCTCATTTTTTTTTAAATTTCATAATTTTAATTATATAATATCAGTTTTTGATAATATTTTTAAATCTTTAAATATCAGTAATTATAAAGTTTCGTTTTGGATAATTTATTTTCAATGTTGATGACAACAACCGCAATTAATATTTACATATGTTGATAATAAAATATATAAATGTAAGGATTGTGTCAAGTTGTTTTTAGATCATTTTACCCAGGAGTTATACCCGCGATATCGCCATTGGCTTCGTCCGTCGTATGTCTCCTAACTCCAGTGCCATATTAATGATGGTCAAAATACTAGGCATGCAATGGCGTGTTAGGTAGATAATGCAATGAAATCTAGAATTTTTGTTCTGATCAAATGCTTTTGTGATAACTCAACGAACTCTACATGTCAAATATAACTAAAAAAGAACTATTAAAATAAAAAATGGCTGCCTGTCGGCCATCCTATTGACATATCGGTCCCAAAATGTAATATGCATAACTAGGATCCTATGGAAATATAAATTTGAAATTTGAGAAAGATCTCTTGAGAACTTGATGAGAAATACATGTCTCATCTGTCGATGGAGAACTAAAAATTGTAATTAGTTATAGTGTCTATAAACACACAATTAAGGATTGAATCTTGCTTTGGTCGATTTCACGAAAACAAGATTCAATCCTTATAATTTAATTTACTAAAACTGATCTCTTCAATATCAAAATTAATTTTTGTCTCGTTTTTCTATGAAATCATCACGCTGTAATCTAAGCCAATCAGAAGCGACGTTACTAACTGAGACGCCATTTGTTCCTTTATTGGCTGAAAAAGTAAAAATTTGAAGCCAATGAAAATTTGCAGAAATTTTGAATTATTTAAGTATAACTCATAACTAACGATGAACAGGTACAACAAAGGCCTAGTACACACTTTACTTTTTAATGTACAGTACAATAGACCCAATGTAACACTTAGGCTACGATGCATTTCTAACTGGGATGGTAACAACAAGTCATCTGAAACCTAACGTCACTTACTCTCTGAAATATCCCAAATGTCAAAGGTGTCGCATCGACTTTGCTGTCTTCGTCATCGCCGTGATTAGAAAAAATAATCGCCCATCTGAAACCTCCCCATTTTGATGGTCTAGAGGAAGTGTTCGTAATGACAAGTCATGATAACTTTTTTGCGGAAAATGCACGTTTCTGATTGTTAAAAATACCACAGAGGTTTAAGCATGGTAGCAGGTAATTGTACAAGGTAAGGGTCATATAGACAAACTTAATTAGCAATGTCACAATGACAACCTCACTTCTTCATTTGATGAATTTTATCTTAGCACCTGTCATTTGAGATATTTCAGAGAGTAGTAGTGCTAGGATTCAGATAACTTGGTACCGAGAACAGGTAAATATAATATTGTAATTATAATCTCGAATGAAATGAAGACAAGTTAAAATTACATAATATCGAATTAAAACATCAACATGCTTCTACGTTCTCTTTATGTTACTAAAGCGGTACAAAGCTAATTTTTAATATTAATTATGTACAGAATGTATCAATTTTCCTTGGAAGCCCACATTGATCTTTGAATATTCATAAGGATGCTTCAATTTGATGTAGTGAAAACCTGAGTAGTCCCATATTACCTAGGTCCGATTTCGGAACGAATGACCAACCGACTTAGGGAAAGAAAAGTTTGTTACCGACACCAATGTTTATTTGATACAACTGGACATTTTAGTGTAGCATAAGATAACAATCAACGAAAAAAAAAATAAAATAATTTCATTAAAAAGTAGAAAACAATATAAAATAGTCATAAGGCGTTGATGTGTAATTAGATATTGGATGAGCAGTAAGGAATGATGGATTACATATTAAAAATAAATATCAAATTATATTTACATGTATATAGACAATATTTGTTAAATTACATAAATTGGTTTTCACGCAATTCCATACAAACTTTCATTCATACTTTCAGCACTATTTGAGACGAAGATGCGAATTCTTCTCTATCATAGTAAAACTTGTAACGAAATATAAAATTCAAGTGCCATTGAGGCCATAATAGTTTTTTTTCTCAAAGAGAACGTTCATTAAATATAATTTGTACAGCAAGTATTTTGTTCACAGCATCTCTTATTGTTCACATATATTTACATTGTACTTAAATATCACTTGTTTAGATAAAAAAAAAAAAACGTTGTCAAGCAACTTTCTTCCGAATGTACCCTGGTCTGAATACGGCTTGTCCAGCAAGCATTTTGTATAGGTATACACAAATCAAAATGGTAGTTTTAAATTTTCAGCAACTCTCGTAGGAACACTCCGGAGAACCATACGCACTTAAACAGTAACACTTTCCGCATTTGTCCACGATGACTGTCTGTCCGAACGGTATAAATGTATTCTGGTGGCGACATCCTATATTTAAAATAAAGAGGAACTTATAGAAACAAAATAACTCTAATTACATAATTGTAAATGTTTAAAAATAACAAAAATATATTTACAGAAGTTCTGTTTCAAAATCGTATTGCGTAAAAGACCGTATATTAGTTTTGTGGAACACTTCTATAACTTTTATTTAATCATTTTTTGATATGAACGTTATACACATACTGCATTTATAGAAATGACAAGAAGTTTTCTTTAGTGCATATTCCTAAGTTAATAGTTTTAGTGATGATGATAGATTAGTATCTGTCTTACTGTACTAGGAACAAAATTATTTTTCAAACTGTACCGTATACTGTTAAGGTCCGCCTTGCCCGACGCCATGGCACTACTTTATCTTGAAATCAAAATAGTATTACCTCGTTGATAGTTACCAAGACATACTGTAGATTTGTCTTTCACATTTACGGCAAAGAACAATACATAGTTGGAAGAGAGACTTACCCTGTCGACACTGGCAGTTAAGGTTAGGTATCCAGTCAGGGCACTGCCATAGATCAGCGAATACACACTCTTCTCCTGAAGCACAACCCCGGCTGTAAATAATTGTAATCAATTTGTTAAGTTGTAAATCAGAAACAGAGATTTATATTTCTGTCAAATATTTTTAATATTTTTGTTTTTCATTTTCCTAAAATTATCACGCTCTGGAACCGGGAAATTAATACAGTTATATGAGTATTGACTTGTATATCAAATACATCAACTGAATATTGATTGATTTACCTCGTACGGCATTGAGATGCTGTTGCTGGAATTTTCTGCATCATATTACGACGAAGTTGCAAGAACTCTCCGGTCACAGGAGGTAGGATCTGCTGCTGAGACGGAACGGCGGGAATCTGTGGGATGGCTGGAACTTTTGGTATTAAATGAATTTTGTGTATAATTTGTTGTGCAGGCAGCAGGACTCCATGAGTACGTGGAAAGATGATTTTTGTTAGTTTCGTCATGTGTCTAATTACTGGTCTGAACTGGCGATAAAGATGAAAACTAGCTGGGTCTATCATCAGTATGAATGTGCCGATAATGCATACTAAAAGGATGAATACATCGTGTTATTTTTCCTTTCCCCTAAACAAAATGTTAGTGTTCAAGAATTTCAAAGCAAATGACTTGTTCAGTATTTTTAAAGAAAATAATCTTGCGCAAGAAGAATTAAGCAGAGTAGATTTTGTAGTAAGTTGCTTATGCTACTCAATAAAGTATCAAACAAGTTGTGTTGAATGTTGGATCTAATTCATTCGTATATATTTCGCTTGCTTTCGTCATTCCGCCAGTAGTTATGACAGCCCGGTTATCCAGGGTCATCCAAACACATGACCTACGTACATGGAAATCTACATCCATCAATCATCTGTCATGCTCGACCATCGCCCGGTCGTCCTAGGCTCCTTATTGGCTAAAGTTGACCTTTGATATCCATATCTGTGATGTCAAAACCTTCCCTTTCATCTAATCCATTGAGAAATATTTCCATATACGTTAAACACGACCAGTCACGTGAAAATTACTAGAGGTGAATCAAACATTATTTCCTAATATGGTAGTGTAGTACTATGGACACATACATATGGAATTAATTCAAATCACACCCATTAGTTGTTTGTTTGAGGTGCCAACAATAGCCGCGATGACTTAAAGGCCCACTACCGTTCCGAAACGGCTTTTAATTTTTAAAATGGGAATGTAAAACAAGATCGATAATTTTGTAGAGTCTTAAAAATTATTAACTTACCGTTAATACTACATTTATCATCACCTTCTGAACGATTTGATTAAAATAAATACAATGTTTATTTTCATAACGCGGGTCGTATTATGTTTCCCACCGTCGTCCTAAATACCGCGCGGTAGTTGACTATCACTGCGCCAGACGGCAAAACAGCGAATTGACTATCCACTGTTTTCATATATTACGCAGGAAATCTTGCATATGTTTGGTGTCGTAACCTTATTTTAGGTCATCGGTATGCATTTTCTGATGTTATTAATATTCTTTAAGAAACCTTTATATTTTGCTCCGGAAAGGTTGTGGGCCTTTAAGGAGAAAGTTCAATTAAAAATCAATGCCAGTTTCATGAACATTCCTTAACTTTAAGGAATTCCTTAAATTAAAATTCTCCTTAGGAAGAAAGCATCACGGAATTTATGGAAAACTTCTTAAGTTAGGGAGCCTCGTTTAAAACTTTATGCTTTGCTATGGAGAATTTTAAATTAAGGAATTCCTTAAATTTAAAGAATGTTGATGAAAGTGGGCAATGGTGACATAAAAAAAACTATAATCAAACATAACTATATATTAATGTTCATGAGTTGAATGTGGTGACCACCAAAGCAAATCAAACATAACTATACATTAATGTTCATGAGTTGAATGTGGTGACCACCAAAGCAAATAAACATATACAAAATGTACCTGTCAAACTTGGGGAGTCCCATAATTTCAATCAAAACATTAAAGTCTCCAGTTTTAAAAGGATGACCTGCACAGGTCAAGACATTTCCAACACAACTCCAGTTTTCTGTTTTTTTTGTGTGAGGAAAAACAAATAATCCAACATTTATCGTATCTGATTTCTCTTTTCTTCAATTTATTACTGAAATACTGCAGATTTTTTATAACAATAATTTTATTTTAGCATAATTTTTGTCATAATTAAAACATAAATATTGAAATTAAAGATGCTCCACTGCCGACAGACTATAAATGATACTCATCATTTGAACAACAATTGGTGTTTAATCGTCTATATATATATGTCTAGTTAACACAAAAAATAATATAAAATAATTGATTTTGCTTTTTGTGCATGCGCAGTCAGAACTTAATTCTATATAGAACATTGTGCCACGAAATTTTTTCGGAATCCAATTAATTATTTCTAATATTTTTATTTTGAAGTAAAATTAGAAGCTCAAACTTTCCAATGGTGGTAATGGTGTAAAGTAACTTTTGTAACTGGAGAAAAATACCAAATCGTCTGATCCTGTTTTTTGATAGTGAAAAAATAACATTTGTCAGCGGTGGAGCATCGTTAAATTAATTGCAAAGTGATAAATATAGACGTTACATCATATATATTAAAGTTACAACAGACATGTTTTACTAATGTCTTATATATGATTTGTGTTGATAACATTGCTGTTACACACCAACTGGAGATCTCCAGTTTGCCAACCATACCCTTGACAGGTAAAATAAAACCTTTGCCGATGAAACACATCCGACCAAATATCATGAACTACATACACCTTTACAATATCCTGTGCTATTTTATCACAGACTATATTATAATTTATATTTGTCATAAAACAACAATATTTTGATGCTGCACAAAAATTACTCTTGGACTATTATTACAGCGTAGCAATTGCTAAAATGAAAAAAAAGATAACTGCTCAAATATTTTTAGCCCTATTTTTGGTTGTTTCATTCTTACAAGCTTCAAGTTATTGACATGACAAGATTCATTATGGTAAACAACAACTGACCGTTAGATATGGCTAGCTACACATGTTCACTGGTCACGTATACGAACGGTCGACTAAGGTCAGTGATGAGAAACTTAAAGATAATCAATTATATTTCGATAATTATTATTCAGGGACGCTAAATTCGTGAAATAAACAACTCCATGTTATATTCTTGTCAGATGAGAAGTTTTCTGATATGGATAAGTATGTTTATATAAGTATATCGGGAATATTTATTATCTGATAACAATTCTGTGAAATAAAAGGTACAACAACTTTGATGTAGATGTAATGAATATAAACATTGAAACAATAAGTGAAGCTTGTTGTACTCAATTACAAAGTGACACAATACACAATATACTGTGAGCCTCCAAAAAATATGCAGATACGTATACACAACACACAACATACAAGGAATGCAGTCCTCAACAGAAATCACGAATGCTTTTGCCAAATTTACCTAATTGCCTTATTCAAATGAATACTTTGAGATAATTTAATTGGGAATGTCTTAATATAACCCAATTGCCCGACATTTTGGGTTACCGACATCTTATCCTTTCTGGACCAAAATGACCATTTTTGCCCTGTCCAACATTCCCATAGAGATAGGAGTGAATGTGCAGAAACTACCAACCAGTTAGGAAGGATATTTAATTGTATATAATTCATTAACATGACATTTTCCTTATAATCCATTTTTGAACTACATCTAAAAAATTCAGAGGAATATGAGCGAAATCATTTATCTTTTTACAGACATCGTTAAATATTAATATATCCAAATATATCCAAACTTCGATCAAAGTTGTAGTGAGGATTAAGGCAACTGTTTTCGGGTTGGATGAATGACGCATGTTCAACGCCAGGGTATTGCATATGTTGCGAAATATTTAGCACAAAAAAAATCCAGACATCAGAATCGTGAAAATATCTATCTTATAGAGGGCAATAGTATATATCTGATGTAACTAACTAAAATATATAGCAGATTACTTATCCCACATCCAGCATCGGTGAGCATATGTACGCTCAGATTACTTAGTATTTAACATACTTGTGAATACCGTTCTGTGTTGTTGTAAACATGGCGACCCCAAGAGAGAAATGATTTGTAGAAGTGTTATTTTGACCTGATCTACTATTTGATTTCAGTCTCCTTTTTATAAGCACTGACGGCCGTGATTTTAAGTTTTTTTTAATTTATCTGACTGGTCAAAAACCACGTTATTCTTTACCATGGTACTTCATGCATGCTAGTTAGATTATCATTGTCCGCCGGTATCAAAATTTGAACATATTTGGCAATTAGTCCGGGCACGTCTCGTTCAGTTCACGTCGAATGATACTATGGACTAAGGCAAAAATGTGGACCAAGGTGGCTTCACTCTGAGGCCGTTGCTCCCACGCCCTACAGAAAGCTCCGAAGGCAGAGTCGTATTCCTCCAGTTGTTTGTGGCAGTACCCGAGCAGGTTGAATGCCACAGCTTTGTTTGTGATGTCTGGAAGACTACAGCACCATACCATGTCGTCACGTGCAACCAACATATCGATGTTCCGCTTCAGCTTCATTGCACACCAGAATTTGAGGAAGCACGCGTACACGGCAGGATCTATGGCCACCATCTGCCGCATACCAGAAGATAAGTCGAAAGTTACACTCAGTTGTGTGTGAGGAAGCATTTCCATCTGTAGAGGTTGAGGAAGGACGTCAATTTCAAATCGTAAGAACAGAAAGTCTGACAAGTTTTGCTTACTTTGAACGCTTTCATCGGTGATCAAATTAAGACCCCTCGTTGCGATGTCTAAAAAACATGTAAAAGCGTTACCGGTAAGTAAAGTTTCATATGGGAGTCGCAATCGAACGTAAGATCTGCATTTCAGTGTCGCGACAACAGATCTGATCATGTCATAAGCTAAGTGTGTATTTCCGGCTGCAACATTTAAATGGATGATAGTGATATTTTCCATCAAAGCTTCGTAATCAGTTAATCTGTGTTGCGACACGGGGATACACCTGATGTTTGACGTCGTTTCCTCATAAACGTTATTTTGTGTCCACACAAGCCGTCTACTAATCAGTTCCAAATCAGCAATTACATTTGCGGTCTTTTCTAGAGGCAAGTCATGATTCAAACAGGCTTTCTTGATTTTATCAACTGTCGTATTGCAATACTGTATTGATTTATGTATAGACTGTTGGCATGCTAACGGCATCCTCATGTTTTCACTTAATCCACTAAATAAACTTGTAAGGATTACAGAAAATACATCTTCAGATTTCAAATCTGCGTCACAGAATTCTACTGTATCCGATGCAATCTCCTCTACACTGTTTTCCGGAAATATCTCATTGAATGGTGGTGTTTCACACAACAATGTCATGAGATTCGTTTTAGCATGATAGCATAAACTTAGAACGGTATGTTTTTCTGTTGTATTGTACCTCTTTGCCAACAGGTTGCATATCCGGATAAAATAATTGGGACAGAAGTCATTTCTTACCGATGCTATCAACCTATCTAGACATAGTTGTACTGTTTTAAGAAGCCTGTGAGGGACCCATAAGTCGGGAGGTGATTCCTCTATTACCCAGAACACAGTTGTCTTCAGGATATAGGACGATATGATGTCACCTATTTTGTCCTCAAAAACAAACTTTTTAATTTGTTTAAGCAGTAGGTAACACTTCAGTTGCGTGGAGTTAAAATCCCAAATCAGGGCTTGTTCTACAAGAACAAACGACAACCTCCAATCAAGATAAGTACGGTCACATTCTTTGCACCCAACCGGAACGACGTAACAGCCATTCTTTACATGTTCTGTTACAAAGTTAGCAGAAGGCCAGTTATATTCGCGCTTTCTTTCGGCCCATTCTTTCGCGACAGCAGGCCACTTGGGACAAGGGATAGATATCACCGTATCTACTTTATCTACTGCAAATATGTTTGGTTTCAATCCTCCCCTAGTGACGGCGGAGAGTGACGGTCCTGTTACAATTTGGTCGATTAATACACCCGATAGTTGCAGGGTTTGTTTATAATGCTGGCACAAATTGGTAAGGTTTCCTCCAAAATTATTCAAAGTGTCTGGGATTTTATTCGAAAGATAACGAACATCTTCATTTTCGCGTTCATAAAAGGCTTCCGTGGCTAATAGAGTAAATATACTTCCCTCCTTCACGAGCCTCATTCTAACATAACCGATGTCCTTGTTACACGGCTCCATCCGAAACTGCCAGTGGCCTTGAGGTACAGTTGAGTTTCTGTCTTCATATGCAGCACTATTAGCCAATATTGCCATCACATCAGCATCACATGTAGTATTGTTAAAGGCGGACATACTTATCAGCCCTTCCCCTGCACTTCCTATCAGTCTGTTTTCCAAACCCATACTTGGCATATCGAAATGGATATTAACGATATCAGTGATTAAATGTAAGAATGGCCAAAAGCTTTTGATTAGTCTACGATGCTGACTGGAAAACCCGCACTTATCAAGAATATTACTTATGGCCAAACTTGCTGCCGGATGATCTTCTTCATTCTCCATGTTCAAATCTGAAAATTTAATTATATCCATTATTTATAATATCCAGTTCTACATAGACAATATTTACCATACGAATTAACATAGCTTTCGCAGATTATGCAATATACCATCATATTAGGTGATCTTCCTGCGTACTGATTAACATAGAATAAACTAACCTATTTTGCCGTGGGGGCCGTGGGGGCCGCGGTGGCCGAGTGGTTAAGATGTCCCGACATATTACCACAAGCCCTCCACCTCTGGGATGCGGGTTCGAATCCCATGTGGGGCAGTTGCCAGGTACTGACCGCTGGTCGGTGGTTTTTCTCCGGGTACTCCGGCTTTCCTCCACCAACAAACCTGGCACGTCCTTACATGACCCTGGCTGTTAATAGGACGTAAAAATAAAACAAACCAAATATTTTGCCGTGTGGCAAATTGAAATAGCAAAGACTAATCCCCTCAAAGTGTGTTAAGTATAGCCACAGTAGAGTACTGGCCTCAGAATCAAGCAGTCGGGAAAATAAGTTTACAAAACATAAATTAACTTTCTATTGTCGGTATAATGTGACCGAAGGTGATTTGTGCCTTCGATCGGTAACAATTTACAGTTCGTGCTATTTTCGAGGTATTAGAAGACGATGATAATGATTATTCCACTGACTCTAACATCACGCATGTAATTCATATCGCTTCATTTAAATGGCCATATCAAAGAAGGACATAACAGGAAGTAAATCCCATAGTTGTTCCCTAGATGTTCCTATCAACAAGATTGCTAGTACATTTTGAGATACATTTGGGATCAAATTTTGAAATCTAGTGTCAATATAATTTAGAACTTACGTTTCTGTACGGTCTCATTCATATCGACATAATTTAATTTGAAAAGGTGTCCACACATATTCCATATTCATGATGATTTCTTTCTATCGTTTTATATAATTTTGGAAAAGTTATTGTTCTTTCAGAAAGAGAGAGGATAGTACAATTTTACGAAGTTGCTTTCTTTACTTGAGTGTACATGTATCTATTAAAAACCATTAGGTTTGGTGAATTAAGATGTTAACATAATTCAGCGACGTGGACAAACATGTATGATGCTTTATAGAAATAGTAACAACACAAAATAGTTCTTGTTTAGACAAAATAAAATACCTGGATTTAGATGCTTCATCAACAACAACGAAGGACGTGGAGTAGCTATTTATATCTCGGAACAAATGACAGTCCAGCAAGTAAAATTTACAACAACCTTTGAAGAGTACCTAGCTGTTGAAATCAAGTTGAGTAATGGAGACAAGCTACTTATTGCAAATATCTACCGTAGCCCCAACAGTACAGCTGAAAAACAGTACACCTACCTAACAAATTTAATGAGAGAAGTGTCAAGTAGAAACGTAAAACACGTTCTGATCACTGGAGATTCCAACTTTCATGAAATAAATTGGACTGACTGGACAACAAGTACGTCAGAAAACCATATATCTACTCGTTTCTTGGAGTGTGTTCGAGATACTTTTTATATCAACATATCCAAAAGCCTACCAGATATAGGGAAGGTCAAAATCCATCTGTACTGGTTCTAGTTTTTAGCAACGACGAACAGATTGTCAACGATGTTAACTATCTTCCAAGTATCGGAAGG
Source organism: Argopecten irradians (assembly GCF_041381155.1). Classification (NCBI taxonomy): domain Eukaryota; kingdom Metazoa; phylum Mollusca; class Bivalvia; order Pectinida; family Pectinidae; genus Argopecten; species Argopecten irradians. Next base: position 43,143,019 of record NC_091138.1, read on the forward strand.
AGTGACCATATTTTATTGTCTTTTAAACTGAGTGTATCACATTGTGACCATCATACTAAACAGGAGAGGAGAAATTATCACAAAGGGCATTACGACGCTATACGCGAAGAACTAACCTCTGTCAACTGGCTAAACATCATTCAGGTTGAGGACATGTCAACGAACCAAGCATGGAATGTTCTTGTTGAAACCATAACCAAACTAATTGAAGAAAAAATACCCGTGAACAAGACATCCCCAGCTAGGAAGCGTTGGAAGCCCCATCTTGACAACGAAGCCAAGCAGTCAATCCGACAAAAAAGGCGGAAGTGGGTCCGATACCTTCACTGTAAAACAGAAAGCAACTTTAATGTGTATCAGAGAGCCAGGAACACTGCAACACGACAGATTCGACGTTCACACTATCATTATGAAAAGAAACTAGTGCAAGACATTAAAGATAACAGCAAGCTCTTTTGGAAATATGTCGGAGAAAAAACACGAACAGGAATGTCTATAACCAACGTGGTAAAAGCGGATGGTACTAACACCACTAACCACTATGATACCGCCAACGAGCTGAATAACTACTTTGGATCAGTCTTTAACCCACCAGAAAGTGAAGACCCACCACACTTCCAAGAGAGACCATATCAAACAGAACTTGATGATATCGAATTCGACAGGAGTTAAATTGAAAAAACTATAAAGAAATTAAACCCTAATAAATCTCCAGGGCCTGACATCTTTCATCCTAAACTTCTTGTTGAAACTTCAAATGAAATATCACAACCTTTGGAAATGTTATTCAGGAAATCTTTAGACGAAGGAAAAATTCCAGACGACTGGCGAATTGCAAATGTAACTCCTTTATACAAGAGTGGGAATCACAACAAAGTGGAGAACTACCGTCCAATAAGTCTGACTTCAATCCCAGGCAAAATTCTCCAAAGAATCATTAGGGACAAGCTCGTAGATCATATGGACAGGAATCATCTCTTCACAGAACATCAACATGGCTTTAGATCTGGTAAATCCTGTACTACCAATCTATTGGAGGTCCTTGAACACTGAACAGAAGCCATAGACAAAGGGAGTAATGTCGATTCGATTTATATAGACTTCAGTAAAGCTTTCGACAAAGTCCTTCACAAACATCTACTTAAAAAACTAAAGGGTTATGGTATCACTGGAAAAGTACTGAAGTGGATAGAAGACTTCTTATCCAACCTACAACAACGAGTTGTTATTCATGGTGAAACTTCTGGACTTGTAGATGTGACTAGTGGTGTACCACAAGGTAGTGTCTTAGGTCCTGTTCTATTTCTGATATACATCAATGACCTACCCAAAGTAGCCAACATAGCACAATAAAATTATTTGCTGACGACTCTATTTTTTTTAGAAACAACAATAACCCTACTGAGTCTCAAGAACTTCAAGCAGACATAGACAATGTAGTCACTTGGACTAGAGACTGGAAAATGGCCTTGAACACTAAAAAATGCAAACACCTCAATATAGGTAATCTAGAACAAGATACGCATTATTCCTTCCCACAAAATGAACAAATAGAGAAGGTACAGTGTGAGAAAGATTTAGGTGTACTTTTTGACAACAAACTTAAATTTAGTCAGCATGTTAGTCAAGCAGTTAACAAAGGAAATCGCATACTGGGGCTAATATTCAGGGCATTTGTCTATATAGAGATAACTATGTTCTTAACCCTTTACAAAAGCCTGATTAGACCTAACTTAGAATATGCAACCCAGGTATGGTCTCCACTGCTAAAAAAAGATCAGATCGCTCTTGAAAACGTCCAACGAAGAGCTACTAAAAGAGCTCACTCTATTGAAGATCTACCATACCATTCAAGACTTAAAAAGTTGGGACTTCCCACCTTAGAATATAGACGTAAAAGGAACGATGTGATCGAAGTCTATAAAATTCTGAATGGAATAGATAAACTAGATAAAGACAAGCTATTTACAATGTCTTCAGCTAGTACTAGAGGTAATAGTTTAAAACTCTTTAAGAAACAGAGCAGGACTAAAGTCACACAAAGTATATTTAGTCGGCGAGTGGTAGATTCGTGGAACTCCCTTCCAAACTTCGTAGTAGAAGCCCCTACTCTGAACTCGTTTAAAAACCGACTGAACACTCACTGGAATTCAGTACCATGTAAATTTTACCCCAGTTTTTATATGGCGCAACCGGACAATAACTCAGTAAATGAACAAAACGCGCCACAACTAGCTGGAACCAGCTAATAACGATGTCTAAGAAGAGGTAACAGGTAACAGGTAAAAAACATGTCTGAAGAATTCACATTAAAATTAATGATATCACTTGGTTTGGTTTCTTGATTTGACCGTGTGCACTCATTTTTCTGCACTATGGACGTAAATATAATAATTTATTTATAAGCCATTTTAGCTCTTACGTTACCCGTGTAAATTTATAATATATGCATTCAAAAACTCTTATTTATTCGTTAGTATGAAAATCACGGCACTAATACATTTAAGTTCCTCTCATATGCTCTTTAAAACTTAAATTTCATCCGGAAAGGTATGCATCCGGCCGTAGTAAAATCGAAGTCTACTATGTTCAATTATAATATATTCAAATAGTGATTTACACCATCATCCCAAAAGAATGTGTCCTATCAAATTACCAAAGTTATTGTTACACAATAATGGAATCTGCTTTATCGTATAACTTGATATATGACTTAACTTTTGTTGCTATTGCATAGCCTTTGGGATCAAACACAACCATACAAATTTCTATGGGACGATAATGTAATAACATGTATGCTAGAATAGATGTTTTACTAAAATTAAAATTCTTCAATATAAACGAGTTGTGGTATTCCAAAAGAAAAAAAACCCAACTATAACTTCTTAATTCAGTTTTGACAATTATCTGACAAGTACATCGAACTAAACCCAAATAAGAGGAATAAAGTTTGATGAAATAATTACCCATTCAGGCATTTATTGGTACAGATTTTATAACATAAATGCCAATACAAGATAATATTGTGTATGGTTGTTGTAGATAACAATACACCGTAATATACCTACTTGTAAGTAAACTTTAGCTGTTCTTTGTGTCGTGATTGTGTAGTTGATGTCCATACACCTTATTCATGTATGCAATTTTATAAATATCATGGATCCTGATCATTTGGTATCTTTTCGCAATCAAATATCCATTTTGTCAACACTTTCATGACGTAATTTTATCAAATGTCATTCTTTGGAAGGCGTTTTTGTTGATTTCGATTTCGTTCCATTTTTTCTTCTCCTGTATAACAATCTATGAAATTTCCTTTTAACGTCTGAAAATATGTGATATTTAAAATAAGGTAGTCGATGTGATTAGCACACGTGTTTTCTTTATTACTTTATTAACATATTCACTTCTTTTCATATCCATATCACCTGTACTTTGTGTTCTCATCAGTCAAACCCTGAACTTTCCGAACTTATATCTAATGTTGACCATGTTACTAGTATTTTTCTATGCTTCAAAATGACAGTTTACGTACTTCACTGTCTACTGACGTGTCCAGATCACTATATACCAGCATGATATTCCACTTCTGTCTGTATCCACATTATCCGCATTGTACAGAAAAGGTTATTCCTGTATCAACATTGTAAAGGGAAGATTTTTTCAGAATCCTCATTCTATTTTATATCTTGTACGTATATATAAACAGGTTCGATTCTTCCTGTTGCCGCAACACAGTTTCTTTTTCTGTATCCACATTACAGTTTCATTTCCTAAACCCGCAAAACGGTTTTACTTCCTGTATCCACATTACTTTTACTTCTTGTATCCAAAGTACAGTTTCTCTTCCTGTTTCCACAGTACAGTTTCTCTTCCTGTATCCACAGTACAATTTCACTTCCTGTTTCCACAGTACAGTTTCTCTTCCTGTATCCACAGAACAGTTTCACTTCCTGTAATCACAATAGTTTCACTTCCTGTATCCACAGTACAGTTTAAATTCCTGTTTCCACAGTACAGTTTCTCTTCCTGTATCCACAGAATAGTTTCACTTCCTGTATCCACAGTACAGTTTCACTTCCTGTTTCCACAGTACAGTTTCTCTTCCTGTATCCACAGAATAGTTTCACTTCCTGTATCCACAATAGTTTCACTTCCTGTATCCACAGTACAGTTTCACTTCTCGTATACACAATAGTTTCACTACCTGTATCCACAGTATAGTTTCACTTCTCGTATACACAATAGTTTCACTACCTGTATCCACAGTAAAGTTTCACTTCCTGTATACACAATACAGTTTCACTTCCTGTATACACAATACAGTTCCACTTCCTGTATCCACAGTATAGTTTCACTTCTCGTATACACAATAGTTTCACTACCTGTATCCACAGTAATGTTTCACTTCCTGTATACACAATACAGTTCCACTTCCTGTATACACGTTATTTTCACGTCCTGTATCCAGACATTACTTGTTTATTCCTAACTTTCCACATTTTCCTTCTGTTTCAACATTTCATTTCATCTTTTCTGTTTCCAAATAGCTTCTGTTATCTTCTGTTATCTCAGTCATACTCTCATTTTTCTTGCGTTATCCTCAATACACTGTACACCCAGTAGTACCCATATTAAACATTAACTTTTATCCGCACTAAATATTCACTCAACATTCAATGTTCATTACTTCCTTATCTAATTCCAAGTCTAAACTTGTGCTTCATTTACATGTATATATGGACGTTAGACTTTCAATGTAAGATTAAAACACCAGTACAATACCCTCATATATACATGCATATGTGCAAAGTGTTGAGTTTCTTTTTTGATTTTTTTACCATTTAAATACCTTAGCAAGGAACTATTGGATTTATATAAATGAGTTATCCGGTTTCGTGGGTATAGATAAACAGATCGATACACAAACACATGACCCGCCTTTTCCCTCATGACTTGATAAATAGGATAAATTTCAAAATCATTATATATAGAAACAATATATACAATATATATTCAAAGGATAAGATCATTTATGAAAGAGAAAGTTAGTTATCGTCAGTAACAGTTAACCGTTCATGTAAGTGTCGATTTGTCGAATGAGCCCCGTAGCACTCATTCAACGTACACAGAAGTTTTATTTATCAACACGGGAACACCAAAATACAACCACGATGTATACTGACAAAAGTTCTTTTCTAAATACTAGCGTGGTGAATGAAGTCGGATAATTATTGTGGTGTGTAAGAAACGATTTCCCCAATATGCCATTAGGTAGGTAGTGCCAGATGGTGATGATAACAGCATATATGGTGCTTTGTTGCCGGAATGTTAGAAGAAGAGAAGCGAACTCGACTATGATCTCGTGGAAGACGAATTTGTGTTGATTATCAGGGAAAGATGGTATGTAAACATGACTACATACACAAAAGTCTTATGATATTTGATACTGACGTGATGTGGCAAAAACTTGTATTTGTGAATGTAAAACGTGCGAGGGATACGATCCAATGTACATTAGATAGGGGGAAACTTCACCCATTGATGCAATACGCAAGTACATATGAAATACCTAGATCTCAATATGATGCAACAGTGATGTGTCATCTTATGTATTTTACAATATGATGCAAGTGTCGCACTACCAGGACCCCCATTCCTCAGAAGGTTAATGATTTAACAGTAGAAGTTCAGAAGCCAAACTATAAAATACGTCTGAATTCTGGAGGGAGAACAGACTGTGGAGACATTTTTTAGACAATTTCAATGGGAAATGTTTTTCTTATCTGACATTTAGGAGTCATCCAATACATTGCAACTGTATACTGATGCATCATCTTCGATAGGTTTTGGGGCTGTTTTGGTAATAAGTGGTTACATGGGGTTTGGCATAATGCCATTTCAAAGCCACACATTAACTTGCTCGAATTATAACCCATTGTAGTAGCTGTGTTCACTTGGACCGACTAGTTGACCAATATAGCCATTTGGCTCTATTCGGATACAACTTGAACATGGTGCCATTGCTTAACTCTCAATTTTCTCATGATCCTATAGTCATGAAAATGGTCAGATGTCTAATGCTTGTATGTTTACGACATAATATATTGATTAACGCTAGACACATTAAGGGTTGTAACTGATGCTGTCTCGTTTGCAGATTCAGCAGTTCCAAATGTTGCTGCCCAGATCCGAGAGTTGTCCTACGCCAGTGCCCAGCGAAGTGGATCAAAATATCTTCTTTCAACCTTGTCCTTCCTCATAAGTGCTTCTACAGCACCAACATCAAGAAAACTATATGATCAGTCCTTAATGACGTTCGAGAAATTTTGTTTCGAGGTTCTAGGACATTGTTGTACCCTACCTGTATGTCAGGATACAGTTGGCCTTATATAGCCCATGCCTTTCAACTTGGCAAGGCACTAAGCACAATTACGTCCCAACTGTCAGCCTTAGCACATATTCATAAGCTGAATGGGTATAGTGATCTATATTTTCTTGTTCGTAAAACGATTCAAGGTGATACACGTAAAGCTCCTTCGCTTGATTTCCGACTTATAATTACTTTACAGTCCCTCTGCTTTTCAACATGTAAGGTCCACAATAATAAGCTCTTATGCCAGCTGTCTTCTAATTAGCTATTCAAGCCTTAGCTAGATTTTTTTAATAACTTTCAAGCTACCCTTCACATGATGACAAGGTGATTCGATTACAGCATGTAGTTTTAAAGTTTCACAGCAATACACCAAAACAGATACTCATTATATTTCGACATTTTAAACATAACCTAGGCGGTAAATCTCATTCTATACCTATCAAGGCAGTAGCACATAGTCACTGCCCAGTGTGATACATAATGACATCTAAAGCATCGCGGGACCAAACCCGGCTGTCTCTTTCAAACTAAGCACGGTGACGCTTTCTCACGCAGACGTTTTGACTCTTTGACAAAACAAATGCTTGTCCATCTGCGGGCTTGATGTCACTCGCTTCAAGGGTCACTCATTTCGTATAGGTGGGGCATCATGTGCCGTAAAGCATCGGGTTCTTCTTCTTATTGGTGCCACAAATCCATCGATGACGATGATTATATTGTATGGATTGGCAGAGGCGTGATTGTGAAAAAGAGTTATTTACAGTTATTTACAGTGATTGTGAAGGTGCAGGTAATTTTTTTAGTTTATAGTTATAAGATAAAAAAAATATGATAGGGTTTAGGGAATCGGGTTCAGGTCCTGGTATAAAAGATCACGTATTTCTTTCTTAAAAGATGTACCGTTAACTCTAATGTTTAGTGTAAAACTAATAAAAATAGTGTTACATCGACTAATTCAAATATATTTTATAGCCAGATATTGTTAGAATGTTTGTTATACTAATGATACGATAATGTGATATATAAACATGAAATAACGTATCTGTTTATTTGATGACGTAGCTGTCATATTTGGTAACGTATCTGTACTTTAGTACGTTTAACTCCAATTTGAGTGAACTTGGTTTCATTTGTAGCAATTTGTTTCAGACTAGATATGGTCAGAAAATGTAAGTTCATGGTTGTTTGTGGCAATCAAGTATGACGAAGACTGATACGTTTCTCAGCTGAAGGAAGGCAAGGACAATGAGAATGAATTATTCCTTTTCTTCATGTCAAAAAACATCAACAAAGGACAAGTGAGGTTTCGTTTGCCAATGATATCAGACGAACTTTTTATCACATCTACCTGTCAGCCGTGCGGGTCTTTTTTCCCCAATTAAATGACAAGAACGATGTAGACCGAACGTTACCAATATGGTACAAACATAATCATCCCTTCATCAACGCCGCTTTCAATAGTTTTGATCTATCGTTTGATAATTTCGATGATGTAGTTTTGGCTACAAGTTTTGAAGCAGATTCGTGTTATTGAATTCGTTTATTTTCTAATACTTCATAAAGACATATATACAAAGAGAACAGATACGTTACCACTGCTAATTTAGGCAAAAATCATCTAAAGTATTGCAGTGAAGTGAAACCGCTGAAAAGTACATTTTCTTTGATGCATTTTGACGAATTTATGAAACAGAAAAACATAATAATCCTGTCAGATTTCTACAGTCATATATTAAGTATGTTGTAAAATATACGTTACTGTTTAAAGCTGGATTTTAATGTCCTATACAGTAATTTGTGATTAATACAAATAAAGAAATACTGACATGTACTTATGCAGATATAAGTACAGTTTGATTATAAGGAAAAAATATAGAAACAAAATACTTTAATACTATTTTTATATGAAACTATTCGAACACACTTATGAATCATACAAACCAATATTCACAAATGAACTTTTCATAACTGCAATTGATAAAGACAAGTTGCTTTCGAGACGGACAAATGGCTTTGAATGGAAAGAAAAGTCCAAAACCAAAGCAAAAATTTAGTTAAAGTGTATATTTTCCAATGACAGACCTCAATTTAGTTTTCAGTATAGGTACAGTAGAGTTCAGCGATCGCGAAAATAAATTTACAAAATATAAATGAACTACCTGGTATCTATTTTCGGTATAATGTGACGAAAAGTTATCGGTGTCTTCGATCAGTAGCACTGTTTGTGATATTTAAGAGGTATGAAGTGACGATAATCATGATTAGTTCATATATTATAATGTAATACATTTACATTATATTTCACCGTGAAATCTTTTTTTTCTCATATCGCTTCATCCAAATGGTCATATTTAAATATCAGAGCAGGAAGTAAATTCCAGTTGTGCCTATTTGTTACTATCAACAACATTGGTAATAAAATGAAGTATTTTTGGATCAAATTTTGAAAACTGCTGTGAATATACTCATTTAGAACTTTAGCCTCTATCATTCTCAATCATATCAACATGCTTAGATTTGAATATTCAAAAACTATTTGCATATTCAAGATGAATTCTCACTCGTTGTTTATACAAATGTGTTCGTGTAGAAAAAGGTATAACCTAATTACAGGAATTTAGTTTCTTCACTTGTATACTGTAAACCAACTTTCATAAGCGTGCGATTTACTTTCGCAAATCTCGCGATCGGAGTACATTCGCAAAAAAAAAAAATCTCCGCGAATTAATAATATTATCATTATAAATTAATATAATTAATTTTCGCGAACTCGTTTTGAAATTGAAATCGCGAAATTTAGTAGCCATGAAAGAAAGTTGGTATACAGTATGATACATTATAGATATAAGTAAAATAAAACGTAATATACTTGCCTCATTAGTAAACTTTAGCCGGTCTTCATTTCGGGATTGTGTAGGTGATGTCAACAAACCTTATTCCCGTACGACATACTGAATATCCTGACTATTGATTGGTCGGTATCTTATCGCAATCAGATATCCATTCTGTCAACACTTTCATATCGTTATTGTATCAAAATGACATTCTTTGGCAGGCAAAACGTTTTGTTGATCTTGGTTTCGTACCAACATCTCCTCTCTTGTATAATGATCTTCTGAAATTACAGTTTCACTTTCCGCAAAACAGGTTCATTTCCTGTATGCATTATACAGATTGCGTTTTAATTCCTGTATACACAGTAGAGTTTCTTTTCGTGTATACACAGCAGTTTTATTTCCTGTTTCCAGAATACATTTTTATTTCCTGTTTTCAGAATATATTTTTATTTCCTGTTTCCACTTTACATTTTTATTTCCAGTTACCAGAATACATTTTTGTTTCCTGTTTCCAGAATATATTCCTCGTTTATTCCTTCCTTCACATGACAACTTGGGAGTTTCTACGTTACATTTCCGCTGTCTATCTTCGTTTTACATTTCCTATATCCAAATATATCTCATCCATCCAGTAGTATCCCTATATAAACACATTCAGTTTTATCCGCACTAAATATTCACCCAACATTCAATGTTCATTACTTCTTATATCTAATTCACATTCTAAAAGTGTACTTTATTTTCAGATGAACTTTGAAACAATGTAAATATCAGTAGGCATACCCTGATATTAACAGATCGATACCCAAACATCTTTCAATTTTGGACTACTTTTCATAGCGCATTTTCTTTTAAATTGCATTAGATTTACTTATGACAAGTAGTTGCTTATACACAGTATTAAACAACAGAGTATTGCCTCTCTCATTAGCCACTACTAGACTCCCCTGACCAGTGCTCGAACAAAAAACACGTTTTTTGGCTGTTAAAATAAAAATAGTAAGCAATGGTTGATGTTTGTATTATTGTAACTTAGGACAGACTTATGACGAATATTTTCAACAAAATTAAAATTAAGTTCACGTGTTGGTTTGTTTACGACAACGAGTCAAAGATCACTGTCAAAATGGCGTAAATTGCGTAAGAAGGGACCAGTCCTCGAACACCCCAACAACAAAAGATAGATAAACATTGTATTTATGACAAGTTTTCTACTTATTCTGGTATATTTAGATCTCTTTTTCTCAAAACAGCAACACAAAATATTTTCTAAATACACAACCTGTTCATATTCGACAAAAAACTAAGTCAAATATTTCGTAGGTAATACACCGGAAATCGTGGGTTAACACGCGTTTGAACGGGGCGGGAAGTGAACCAAAACATTTTATCGTTATTCATGCTGAAAAACTGTTGCAAGTGTTATTTTCCTTTAAGAAGAGAAGTTTTGCTATCATTTTAAAGGGACAATTCGCTCTAAGACTTCATTAAAACTTGCACATATTTCGGAAACACACCAGTTCTAATGGAAATTAGATTAGTTGGTTTTACTGTGATATGTCAAAAAAAACCACTGCAGTCAAATGTATGTGAAATGTTCAATCGCCATTACACATAGCCTTGTATGCCGAACCCTGACCCTTGCCTGTGTAGTAAAGCATTTTTTGTCTAGAACTACTCAAATCGCTCTTACAGTTGTGGTAACATTATTAGATGCATGTTCTTGTCTAAAAATAATTTCATCAACTCCTCAGTGGTTATGTATTGCATTTGTTTTACGTGCGTGACTTTGACTCGGGTAAGGGAACAGCGTACATGTTGTACCTGCTCAATCGTGTTGATCAACGATTTGGAATTTCAATGGTATTAATCAAAATACTTAACAATGTTGTGGAATTTGTCGCTATTTCTTGTCATATGTTTCATAAGGACTGTAGAACAATACATTAATGTCATATTTTGCTTCGTGGTTATGTAACGAATTAGCCTCACTGAATTGTCCCTTTAAAAAAGGTGAAAGTAATTTTATATTTTTAGAATACTTCTTACTTTTCATGCGATGCAGTTTGTTTAGGCGACAACAATTTTGTGATTTGCCGTCAGACGTCGTATGCTCATATTCAAATTACGAAACTGCTAAGCGAAAGTTTCTTATTGACAGAAGAAAAGTGTCAACACACACAAGAATTATTATGCACCATAAACAAAAGAATCGACTGATTTTAGGAATGAGAAGCGAAAAATAGGTGTTCGAGCACTGCCCTGTTCGAGCACTGGTCAGGTGAGTCTATATCTTATGGCAGGAAGATATTATGACGCATTGCATGGGGGAAAGTTTCCTTGAACGTAGATAAGAAATCACCACGGTATAAATATAGAGTTAAAATTATGGAATAAACATGTTCCCCAACGCAAAACTCTCATAAGTTTATATTTTTAGTTAACTAACTAACTCGAGTTTGATAAGCATGATCTCTTGTGTTCAGTAATTGTTCTGGCACAATAAGTAAACACATATCATTTCATATTGTTTCAGTCCATAAACAAAGAATAAATGCAGTTCCAGCCTTGAATTGGTATCTAAGCCCAATCATATTATGACATCTCCCTGCCATTTTTGCTACAAAACATGACAGCTCCCCATAGGAAGCAATGTAAACGAGGTCAGGAAAGTCATCGGGTGCCCGCAGAAAATACCTGTTTTCAGCTATACTTGGTGGATTTTCATACGGTTTTCCTCATATTCTGACCATTTTTTAAATGGACCAAGCGTTAGATGTATTCAATATGCTTCCAGTTGAAGAGTCTCATCTGCGATGTGTTAAAGGATGTCTTATTAAAGCGTTCTGGGATGACAGGATGGGAGGGAGGCCTGATCTCGGAGGGACATTTGCACACTGTTAGGGTGGAGGACGAGCTGGTTAGTAGATGGCAGTACAGAAGGCAGATAAGGGACTGGACTCAAGGACTTGATGGTAAGGGATCAGTTCTTTCAGGACCTTAATTGTTCCTGAATTAAAGATCATCCAAGAATATCACAGACATGACAGCACTTGCTGACCAATTCGCATAAGCTAGAGGAAACATAACGAGTTTCTTGATGAAGCATAAATTTGAAAACAAGAATGCGCCAAGAGAAAAGGACAGAGTAAAGTGTTGTAATGAGAATCGTCAAGTGATAAACACCAAAGGCACTCTTGATCACAAATCACTAAAGGACAAGCGGATGTTATATGTGTAAAAAGGCGGATCTTTTGTCCTGTCTGAAAAGTAAGACTGTGAAGAGTAGAGCAAAGACACGGTGGTAGGCAGTGTTTCGCCAGAGGAGGATGAAAAAGGCACGAAGATGCCAGTCGTCCAGTGATATGTCTGCGATATAATGTTGACCGTATTACGGGATTCAGGCTGTGATGGCATAGTGGTAAGGATGAGTTTGATAACAGATGATCAGATGTCAGATGGAGTTGATTAATGTCAACTAGCCAATGGCGTGTGTCCTATCGCATATGTATTCTTGGATACACCTTACTATGTTATAGATGCTGGATCATGGACTCATAAGTATATAATATTATGATAGGAAATGTGAAGGGTTAATACGGCTATATCAACCGGGGAAACACGAGAAAAAATGCCTAAAGAAGTGTACATAGCGGTCTTGACTAGAGCGCAATTTGAAAAGGTGAAACGGCCATTCAGAGCCTTAGATGTTCCAAAGTCTACATCTGCGACACCGGATAAAATAAATACTGTATAGACGTCGATGCCAGTCTCATGAGTATCCGGAAAGATTGAGGGTAGTCCAAGTTCTTGGTAAAGAGAGACATACTCTATCGAGAGTTATACAGTCCACAGAAAGCCAACGGACATGTGTTTAAGTAGTTAGTAGTGCGAAGAACGTATCAGCAAGATGTTCTACACGACTGTAGGTTGGCTGGACATTTGACTGCTAAGAAGACAAGCGACAGAGTCGTAACGAAGTTCTTGGTCAAAGGTTGATGCAGATATCACTCCCTACTGCTGCTCTTGAGACGTTTATCAAAATACATTACCAAAAGGCTGAGTGACCATGGTACAAAGTACCACTGGGAGCTTAGCCTCTCACTGATAAGCCATTTCAGCGTGTTGCGATTTAAATCATTTGACCATTACAACCGGAGACAGATCGTTGAAACAAAATACTTACCAGTGTGGGTTATGTCACCTATTATAGGCTCTAAGACGATAGAAATAGAGGTGCGAAAATCTTTGTTAGTTAGTAGATTCAGAGAGAAGTCCTCACAAATCGAGGAGCTCAATTTACGTCGGGCTTGATGTCAGAAATATGCCAGTTACTTTCGATCAGACAGCTTACCGCCACACCTTACCATCCAATGTGCAATGGTTTAGCTTTAATAGAAAGTCTAGGCCTCAAAACTTAAAAGGAAATCTATATTCATTACATTACTTGGTATAACAAACCAGGTGAGTGAAATAGGCGCTCTGGGTCTCTTGGTTTTGTATTTGATGTTGATTTGGTGATGGTGAGGAAATGAAGTAATAGCGCATAACATTCGTCCGTCTGTCTGCCAAAAGTTTACCATGGCTTCATTTCTTAGCCGATTATCACTCAACTTCTACACAGGTAACTATAGACAATATTATGTATATATATATATGTGTGTGTATTTATAGTATTTTGTTTCAAGGTTATGAGGCCAAGGTCTACATTGAAGGTCACTTTCTATTTGAAGAAAATTTCTGTCAGCGCTCTCATGACTTCAATTCGAATGAGAATATAAGTACCTGGTATCTTGGACAAGTGCTTTGTATTTTGTAGTTACCTTCCTTATTGTGAACTTTATCAAATCAAGGTTGCTGATGACCTTTATAAAGTCCCAATGTAGAATGTAGATTTGTACCATATTTGATGTAAAGCATCATTGAGGAAGTGTATCGATATTGTATAACAAGAGATCTCAGTTGGGTGCTATACTTAGTACCCACCAATCATCGATACCCAAGGCGTCAGTAATAGTAACCCCTGGACCCCACCCGAGGATGGTGCTTACTACAAAGTGATCCATGTGACAGTCAAAACACTGAAGAATTTTACTAATTTTCTCTTCTTTCAAACTTCTCTTTTAAATATTTGATTCACAAAGGTATACTGCACTTAAATGAATTACCTCAAAAATAAATTGCTGCATTATGGACCTAGCAGACGCCAAAAATTTCTAATGAAACCTAGTTTGTATTTTCTGAGAAATAGTGATCATAGACATGCATGCATACAAAAAGTCAAAATGTGGAATATGATGTCAAACCAGAAGGTAGGACTAACTGGCGGTAAATTATGCTTTACCGACGTCTTTGTGGTATCTCGAAATCATTTTTAAATTCAGGGTTCCCACTATTTTTTTGGACCAGAATTCAAGGCTTTTTCAAAGTTTTTTCAAGGACAAAATGTGAAATTCAAGTAATAATTTCACACTTTCAGATACCTTTGCCATGTTGAGTGCTCATATTTTTTAAGAGTAATGCAACTTGAATGATGCTGACTGGACCTATTTTAACATAAAACTACATTCATTATGAAAGAAAACAATGAATAAACTATATATTAACATTAGTTTGTTTGTATACATGTAGCTTCCTTCATGCATCTCATGTTAAGAGTTAACAAATAAGCTACATAGTTGCTGATCGGACATGGTTTACTAAATTAAAGCAAGTAATAAAATTCAAGGCTTTATCAAGGTTTTCCCTATCCTGATTTCTAATTTCAATTTTGCCCACTTTTTCCAGTTTTTAAGGTTGAATGGAAACCCAGTTTAATGTTTAATTTATGGATAACGGACTACGATCAAAATGTATATCGTATATGACATTCCTCCGTATGATGATGACAGTCAGCCATCAGACCCAGTCTTTGTACCATTATAATGCAAACAATTTTGTGTTGTACTCAAGTATTTATTTAAAAGGAGCTTCCATTTGAACATAACAAATTATTTATTCATTATCTATTTTCAAAACATCACAAAATTTTTCATTGGATTTGTCAACAACACATTTCTATAATGTTCATACTTTTTACAGGTCTAGTGTCAATTTGTACTCTTTTTTTTTAACTTTAACAGTAACTTGGCGAATGTGTCCAGAATTACATTGGTTTTCAATGTATTACAGCAGGTAATTGTAGTATAATTGTGTATCCACTCTGCCTAAATAAGCGATGGGAATCGCCACTTTTAAACTTCATTATGTTAAAAACATATCTAAAATAAGTCATTCTTTCCCCAATTTTCTAAAACAAAATCACCACTGGTATGAAGAGTTAATGTTTGTTATGCCTTATGTGGTTATGCCTTTACCTTTCTTTGACGTTTTCAATTTAGACTTTTTCACCAAACTTTTTTCCCCTCCTTTATTTTTCGCAGTTTTTGTGGACACATTTTCCATTTCCTCTTTCTTTCCCTTTTTAGATGTAACTTTAACAGACTTGACTTTTTCCACAGCTGGCTCACCTTCATCTGTCACAGTTATATCCATTCTTGATACAGAATCAACATTGTCATCTGTTTGGTTATCTAATGTTTTGTTTTTGTTGTCTTTTGAATTGGTTTTCCTCTTTTTTTTCTCCACTTCCTCAAAATGCATCTCATCATCTGACTCTTCCTCCATTTTTCGTTTGGTCTTTCTTTCTGGTATCTTCTTCCTCCTCATGGTTGTGAACTGTCCTTTTTCGTCCAATTTTCCGACCTTTACCTGACCCATATTTGTAACAAGCACATGGCCATCCATGAGGGTGCTGATTTCTCCCATCACAGGAGCTGGCTTTTCAGGCTTCTTTGGAAGTTTCACTTCTTTTTTGGATGCTAAATAATGTAAAATTACAAAACCAACAATCAATCCATTTCATTAAAAAAAGTTTGGTAAATGAGTTTTTGAAAGAGGTCATAGGTCAAAATGTAGGTCTGATTGATCTACTTATGATATATGAGACAACATTTTACCTTTAAAATGGTGAGCACATTATGAAGTTTCAAAGATAATACTTAAGGAGAAGGAAGCTATTACAAGATAGGATACAGTAGGACATATACTGGGATTGAAAGATGGATGCACATGTACACATTGCTAACTTAATCCCTTTCCACACTTGGAAAAAATTCGGGAATTGTTTTTAGAAAGGTAAGGCTTAAGTAAAAAGCTTATCACTATCTAGAAAACAAAGATGATGTAAATACAATTTAATGCTTTCTTTTCAAAATATAAACATGGATACGTTATCTTTGATAAGAAGCAATACTTACTGAAGGTTGCGTACAAAGGAAGAGCTAGTGACTTGTCTGTGCGTACATAGACACTTTGTATGTTACTGGCACCCCCAGGTAAAGCCCCAGATATAGACTCCAACGCCTTCATCACATTCTCAGCCAGCTGCTCCGCCGACATATCCGAGTGTCCTATAGTCGAAGTACTGTACAAATAAAGAAAATGTAACACGAAATATCAAGATTTGTGTCTGATGATACAAATATTTCAATCTTTTTAACAGATTCAAGAGTGGTAAGTAAGATTTCATTTGGTTTAGAAGTCTGATTAGATATGACAAACTTATTTGATATTCTATGTTCAGAATTGGGGAAATATCGATTGTTAGAAGAACAAGTAACATGAAATGTTAAAAAATCAGGATTTCAAAAATTAAAGGTGGTAAGCAACATTTATTTTTAGAAATCTGATTATATATGACAAACTTATTTGATATTCTATGTTCAGAATCGGGGAAATATCAATTGTCTTTTCTTGAATTCATTTTTTATTTTTTATTCATTTCAATGCAATTCATAGTTAATGTTCAATTAGTGAAGGCACCATTCTTTATGATAGTATTAATGATATAGAAATAAAATCATTATAAGCCAATTTATTTTCACGGTGACTTAACTTCACAATTTTTTTCTGACGAACAACTTATACCAGACGCTTAAATATTGTGTTCTGGACTCTTACAATTCTAATTTATTAGAAACATTTTTTGCGGTGACTTGTTTTCACGATTTCCTATTTCTCGTGAAATATACATAAATTTATCGCACACGGAAATAGGTTCTTAGGTAACAAATGTAAACAACACAAATACTCACCTTGATGCTCCATGCCCTGTTATGATACACCTGCTACCAAACACAACTTTCTCTATTTCATTTTTCAAATTTGTTGCTGTCATGTTAACTTGAATTGGATGCCTGAAATAAATAACCAAATTGTCATGACACCTTCCTGTACTTGTGTTCTCTCGAGATTCCAAAAAATAGTTATTGCTTTTTCCACATAATATTGGACAACATTTTGAGTTGTTTAAATTTATCAACTCTAAACATCCCAAAAGTTAGTGCAAACATTTGAACAGACTTAGAAATTATTTCATGTTAGACCTGCATCAAAGTTTATCAAAGATAAAATAATGTAATCCGAAGCAGCATTGTAACAAGCTGCCATCTTGTTTATGATGATAACATTTGATTGATTTATCTTATTCCTCTGACAAGTTAAATGGTTAACCTGGTCGAAATAAATATTTATTTAGCCTACAAAATGTGTGCTTCAAAATAAGTATACCCTATACTTGCAATATATAATAGCATTATGGAATATTCCTTGCAAAGGTAAAATACAGAAATACATCAATTTTGATGTTGACTATGACAGGTGAGGGTTAACTCAACAACAGGGAAGAGGGAGGCTAAAATTCTGTCTACTACCCGGGTATAGTCGAGAATGGTCTGGACAGAGCTAATTAATATAAATGTCTTGATATAGCCTTCAGAAGGTTAAATTTAACATACTTCTTCTTTCCGTAGAAGTTTCTCCCAAGCAAAGTTGGTAAAAGGCGCACGATTCTTTCATCTGCTACAAACAGGTCGAACATATTGGCTAGATTTCGTTTGGCCTCAAAAGGTTTGTATTCAAGTTTTAGACTTTTTAATGGAATGATCTGTAAAACAAGAAAAAGACTTTAAAGATAATCTCATAATAAATTCAAACTCTTTAAGACACCGAAGAAAACCTTACAAAATAATTGTTTACAGTGTTAATATATATCTATGAATTTCAATAATTTGTACAAGCCTGTGAATATCTTATATCATCCAACACGTTTAAGTACAGCTTTTTTGATATTATTCTTATCTACATGAAATGATTCTCTTATTATAACTAAAGCTTTCAAAATTGTGTCACAAATTAAAATTACTTTTATTATTTGTACATTCACCCCTGGAGACACATTTTGACTCTTTTAGTTCAAACACAGGAACATACCACTTTGAAATTCTAGGGGTGGACAAAATTATGACCTACCTGTGTTATACAGGTGATTCCTTTAGAGGACAACAGATCTTTGTAGTGCTGTTCTGTGACCTCGTGTTCCCTTGAAGATTTGTCGATATCTTTCACGATCAGACAGACTTCCTGTTCTGATGTCCACACAGAATGAGGAAGCCTCCTTAAGAACACACAAGGGGAATACATTTAATCAAGTCGAAAAATTTGACTATTTTCTTAATGGCGGACTTCAATACTGACTTATTGTAAAATAGGATGCCACCACCCATGTTTACAGTTTCTGACACTATAAAAAATGTATCTGCCTAAGATCTGGATTTAAAATTATGAAAGATATTTCAGAATCAATGGAATTAATTTCTAGGATCATACCTTTACCCCGTATGCTAAAATGTATATTATTTAGGTTAATTGTCTATTACTCACAGCTTCAAAATCTTGTTTTTGACATTAGGAATTCTTTTCACAGCAAACTGTAGGTGAATTTCTTTTTTGTCTTCATCATCAAGGAGGGATTTCTTTGTGCCTTTTTTCACCGATTGTAACAACAACTGCAAAGTTTTCACCACCTTCGTAAGAAAAAACACAAGTTGTTTGTAGTTCACATAAGTTTTTGCACTTTCAAAACTTGTTGCAATTTCAATTTCAATTTCCAAATATTTTATTGACAAAAAGATGTTAGTGTCAATTGGATTATAGACATCAGGCATAGCCTATCTTAGTCTTCTCCCAATTCAATGTTGCAATTCAATGTACGAATACTGTAAACAGGCAGTAAAATATTAGCCATAAATATTTTTCATGCGTGATGTTTCGATGACTAGTAAACAAAACTTAGGTCGACAATTGATGCTGAATATTAATTTCACCACTGCTGAAGTATACAACATTATGCTTTAGCATTGTAATTGGCTTAAAAATGACTCAATCTCACTACATCTTGTCATTTTGAAGACAATTCATATATCTTTGTGTACTTGCCTGGTCATTTGTCTGATGAAGATGACAGTGTACTTATAGTTATTGAATTGTCAGGCAATGAAACTTATACTGGTTGTGTAACACATATCATCATATAAACCATAACTTAATTTCCAATATAAAGAAAATGTTTATAACCTTTATATTTACATTTTGCCACAGAGACTCCCATTACCCTAATGATAATCATGATCTGCATTATGAGCCAATAAATGCAGCCTAGACTTGGTGTAGTAATATCTATATAAATGGATGTGAGTCTTGTTTACTGACACCATGCATATGTTAGTCCGTGCGGGAAAATTGCGTTGTAGTTGAATGAACCAGTTTGGTTATGAAACTATAACAAAATCTTTTAAATGTCTGAATAATTGAAAATAAACTGAAAAGCTACTGAAAAATATTTAAATTTTGTTGTCTTTTCAATTTATTATAGGGACTATGTTTTATCACTTTGAACTTGGCTGCTGAGGTTAAATGGCTGAAGCAGGAAATTCAAATGTTCACTTGCATCTAAATTATGTTTTACTTTGAACTAGAAAGTAAAATGTAAATATCACAATAAAAGGATTATTAGATTGCATTTATTGGAGATATAAACGCAATCTAACAATCCTTTAATTGTTAAGTAGATGTAGCTTGATGTTGTAAAAAATTCTGATTCTTACCTCATCTTTATCCATGGCCTCCAAACAGGTTTTCTGCCATCTCTTAAATGTCACAGAAAAAAATGTTTAAAATTTGAAATTGATTGATCATTCCGACCCGTTATATCGGCCAAACAATGCAATACGATCCTAATAAACTAGTTCATGAAATTATTTAATTTAAAAGTTTTTAACTTTTGAAGTTCAAAATTCACTACAGGTACATATATTTTATAAATATAAAATCTAAAACAGTTACTAAGGTATGTTTTCTTCTTTTATACAGATACCTTGAAAAGTTCCTACATTCTAATAAACTTGTCATTTGAGTATATTTGTATATATGATTAACTGTCATAGTACAAACCTCTGTTTTTGTTTCTCTCGTTTTCTGTTCTGTCTTTTCTGTAACTTTTGATTCCTCCTATCATTTAAATAAAAATCTTTCTTTAGCGCTATGTACAACAAAAAGTATAATATATATATATATATATATATATCTTCTCATGAATAAAATAATAACTGAATGTAGGTAATGTGTCAATCATTTTTATAATAAAGTATGATTGTTTGAATTGTTTACAAACACACTACTGATGTACTTTGAGGAAAGAGGACAAGGAATTACTCATTATGGATGTAAATTGACTTTCAAATTTTTCCAATAATAATCTGTAATCTCCTCTAACCGCTCTATTTTTTAAATTTGATTTTCATTTTATATGTATTAGAACATACTTCTTGTTTCTTTGTAGCTTCAACTGGTTTCTGCTTCATTTTCTTTTCTTTGATCTTTGTCACCTTCTTGAGCAAAAACAATTACAGAAATACAAGTGAAAAAATAATTCCAACAACAAATGTTCAAGTGCTTTCACCATGTCATGATTGCTCATGTCATGATTGCTCTTCAGGAATGTTTGTTTTCTAAAAGAAAACTAAATAAATAATGATACAAATATTTTGAAATCCAAAGTTGTCTGATATTATATAGTCCTTCAGTGCCTCAGATAATTTTCAGAGATGTGGATATAATTGAACTCACATTTTTGAAAAGGAAGAGTAAAAACCCTAGACTTTAATTCAAATTAAAAAAAAAAAAAAAAAAAAAAAAAAAAAAAAACACAGCTAATGCACTCTTCAGCATGGCTTGAATTCTTGTGATTTTACTAAATTTCTTCTGATTTTATTTCTGGATGTAAATAATAAGAGCTTATATAACAATTGGGTTGCCTATAAGGGGTAATTATACATGTTCATACCATTTTTGTGGGTAACTGACAAATTTTAATGGATATTTTATCTGTGTACTCGTCCAACCATTAACTGGAGCACATGAACAGTCAAGCATTCAATTAAATAGATCCAAGTTTATTGAGATATTCAAGGTCTTCAATGTTGGTGTAAATATTAACATGTATGTTGTGAAGTAGCAATTCTCTGATAGGTTTAATTAACTTTAAATGCAATTTATTCTTTATGATACAAATTACCTCTTCATAGAATTATTAGATGTGTTTGTTTGACTATAGATTTAAGCTTGTAAGCCCCTATGAAAGTCTTGGCAAGCTGTTTACCAAAATGTACATATAGCTATCTCCCTTGATATTTAGTTTTTTCAATGTTTATATTTCATTTTCACTGGGGTTTTTTTAATTGATGGAAATATTAAATCAATAATTTAAAGATTCTAAAAAATGTATTGATAATAGGCAGTTTAATGATTGTAATAATCTTAGTACATATTTATTTTAATATTTCACATCCTCTATGTTCCAGGGGTTACTATCACTGTTGTTTTATTCACCTTTGGTCATGATGGACATAGCAAAACTGAAGACTCTGTATGCGACAAGAGATGAGACAGGTAGTTATTTCCTTGATGTTCTTTGATGTAGAACATCAAAATAATCCAATAATGGTACATGGTATGACTTTGTCGCTCAGAGTCTCTAAATCTGCAATCTTCAAAGGAATGTCTCTAGGCCTTTGTTTGATATTTTTTCCCTGAAATGCCTTCAGTTTTATGACATATATCCCAGGGGTGAATATATACAATAACGACAGCGGTAACCCCTGGAATATTGAGGATGCTTCTATTCATCTACTGAAGGCCGGAAATGCACTCATTTTAGAACAATACACAGATACATGCATAGTATATCTCGACTTCATAATTTGCATGAGGGTTATTTAATAACATTCAAATAATATGTACTACATTATATGATATTTTAAACGAGCCATGTACCTGTGCAGCTGTTGCTTACTGCTAAATACAAATAAAATGATGATATTGAGTACTGTAATCATAGGTTTTTAGCACGCTGGTAAGTCAGAGACCCACTATAGACTAATATATATTAGTCTATACTTGGTCTTGACTTACCAGCGTGCTAAACACACCAATGCTGTAATCAGCCAGTGCGAGCCACCTCTTGAAAGTAGCGATGCTCAACCAAAGGGCAGGTAACTCGTCTTGGTATCTCCGAAACGCTTGAAAACACGTACCCTAAATAATGGGTTTACTATCCGGAAGATTTATGTGTCCTAACTGTTCTTTACAAACGCAAAAGTGACACCAATCTGTTCATTCGGAATCCTTGTGGTTTAACCTCACTTTATATGTTAGAAATGGCAGAGGGGTAAGATACGGCGATTTATTGAAAAATTGAAATACTGTTACTTCCTTGAATTCAGCCGAGTCAAATGCCCTTACTGTTCTAGTTGTAATATTTAACCATTTCTGTATTTTTTAGTATATAATAATACATTTGACAATCCCGGGAAACATACAAAAATGTATATTTTTTCGAGATGGGGTCAATGACAGTTGGCGCGCTTAATTCCAAAATGGCGGCCTTTCAAAGTGTCAAGAGCTCGTTCAAACACCAGGCACACATAATTTCTATTTTCTCGACAGTTTTATATGGAAACCGTCCGTTTGAGTTTACAAATACATAAATCTAAGTTATTTTAACACTATTTTAACAAATTTAACGTTTACCATAGCATTTTTTTTAACCAGAGAAACCCCTTTTGGAAGCAGTGCCAGAGCCAGAGCAGGGGTTAATGAAGTACATGTAAATGAAAAAGTGCTGGACGTAAACAAATAGTTATAAAGTAATTTCTTTTCAGAAAATTTGCAACAACAACAACCCTTTTGAAAGAGTGTATATGGGGGGAATGTAAAACAAGGGAAGGGGTTATAGTTGTCCATTTAGATTGTTGTTTTGTATATTTTTAGGCCTAATAAAAAACAAGAGGCCCAGAGGGCCTGTATCGCTCACCTGGTTTTTTGTTAGTAATTATCACAAGACTCTGACAATTAGAAAAATAAGCAAATTGACTCCCAAAGTTTAATTTTGAATCACAACCATACAATGATGCTATTGATACCATACAAATATGCTATCCAATACATAGGTTCAGAGACAAAGTAATTTATATGAAAATAGTAGCCTAATTGACCTTTTGACCTCGCATCTATTGCCGTCTAAGGCCCCGGGGGTCAGCCCTATCATTTGTACAATTTCAAATCCCAGCCCTATAAGGATGCTACCATTGCATTATAAGTGCTCTTCCATTCTTAGTTGCAGAGAAGAAGTCGTTTATATGTGGAAATAGCTAAATTGACCCCTTTTGACCCCACCCTTCAGGCCCCCGGGGGGTCAGCCCCATCATTTGCAAAATTTTGAATCCAAACCCTATAAGGATGTAACCATTGCATTATGAGCGTAATCCCATGTAAAGTTGCAGAGAAAAAGTCATTTATATGGAAATTGACCACTTTTGACCCCGCCCCTCAGGCCCCCGGGGGGTTAGCCCTATCATTTGCACAATTTTGAATCCCCACACTATAAGGATACTACCATTGTATTATGGGTGCTATACCGTGCTTAGTTTCAGAGAAGAAGTCGTTTATATGGAAAGAGCCAAATTGGCCACTTTCGACCCCGCCCCTCAGGCCCCCTGGGGGTCAGCCCCATCATTTGCACAATTTTGAATCCCCACCCTATAAAGATGCTACCATTGCATTATGGGTGCTATACCATGCTTAGTTTCAGAGAAGAAGTCGTTTATATGGAAATAGCCAAATTGGCCCCTTTTGACCCCGCCCCTCAGGCCCCCTGGGGGTCAGCCCCATCATTTGTACAATTTTGAATCCCCATCCTATAAGGATGCTACCATTGCATTATGGGTGCTATCCCATGCTTGGTTTCAGAGAAGAAGTCGTTTATATGGAAATAGCCAAATTGAACCCTTTTGACCCCGCCCCTCAGGCCCCCCGGGGGGTCAGCCACATCATTTGTACAATTTTGAATCCCCAACCTATAAAGATACTACCATTGCATTATGAGTGCTATCTCATGCTTAGTTTCAGAGAAGAAGTCGTTTATATGGAAATAGCCAAATTGACCCCATTTGACCACGCCCCTCAGGCCCCCGGGGGGTCAGCCCCATCATTTGTACAATTTTGAATCCCCACCCTATAAGGATGCTACCATTGCATTATGGGTGCTATCCAATGCTTGGTTTCAGAGAAGAAGTCGTTTATATGGAAATAGCCAAATTGACCCCATTTGACCCCGCCCCTCAGGCCCCCGGGGGGTCAGCCACATCATTTGTACAATTTTTAATCCCTACCCTATAACGATACTACCATTGCATTATGAGTGCTATCTCATGCTTAGTTTCAGAGAAGAAGTCGTTTATATGGAAATAGCCAAATTGACCCCATTTGACCCCGCCCCTCAGGCCCCCGGGGGGTCAGCCCCATCATTTGTACAATTTTGAATCCCCACCCTATAAGGATGCTACCATTGCATTATGGGTGCTATCCCATGCTTGGTTTCAGAGAAGAAGTCGTTTATATGGAAATAGCCAAATTGACCCCATTTGACCCCGCCCCTCAGGCCCCCGGGGGGTCAGCCCCATCATTTGTACAATTTTGAATCCCCACCCTATAAGGATGCTACCATTGCATTATGGGTGCTATCCCATGCTTGGTTTCAGAGAAGAAGTCGTTTATATGGAAATAGCCAAATTGACCCCTTTTGACCCCGCCCCTCAGGCCCCCGGGGGGTCAGCCACATCATTTGTACAATTTTTAATCCCTACCCTATAACGATACTACCATTGCATTATGAGTGCTATCTCATGCTTAGTTTCAGAGAAGAAGTCGTTTATATGGAAATAGCCAAATTGACCCCATTTGACCCCGCCCCTCAGGCCCCGGGGGGTCAGCCCCATCATTTGTACAATTTTGAATCCCCACCCTATAAGGATGCTACCATTGCATTATGGGTGCTATCCCATGCTTGGTTTCAGAGAAGAAGTCGTTCATATGGAAATAGCCAAATTGACCCCATTTGACCCCGCCCCTCAGGCCCCCGGGGGGTCAGCCCCATCATTTGTACAATTTTGAATCCCCACCCTATAAGGATGCTACCATTGCATTATGGGTGCTATCCCATGCTTGGTTTCAGAGAAGAAGTCGTTTATATGGAAATAGCCAAATTGACCCCTTTTGGCCCCGCCTCTCAGGCCCCTGGGGGGTCAGCCCCATCATTTGTACAATTTTCAGTTAGTAGCCCATAAGGATGCTACCAGTCAAATTTTGTTGAAATCCGACCAGCGGTTATGGAGAAGAAGTCGATTGTTGACGGACGGACGGACGGACGGACGACGGACGACGGAGACGGACGACAGACGACGGACGCCGGACGCCACGGTATGGCATAAGCTCACCTTGGTCCTTCGGACCAGGTGAGCTAAAAAACTGTGTTTCCATTAACTTGCAAAAAAAGAGGGTCGGTAGGAACGTAAAACAACACGAAGGTAAATGATTTTAGAAAGCAGGTGATTAGTTTTCCTGGTTATTTTATCTGTATGGATTTCCCTAAAACCACTATGTTTTTATATACATGTACTTTGTGCAATTTATGCTTTTAATACCAACATTGCTTTTCTTTTGATTGATATGAAAGACAGCCAAGTATTACATACATTGTTATTATAGCATTCAGCAATGAAATATCTTATAAAAAATCTCCAAATGTATGATTCATGTAAACAGAAATGATTATGGATTATGGTTATGTTATGCCTGGTAGGAATCCATTTTCACAAGACCTATTTGAGAGCGACAGTGATGTCACACTCCCACCAAGCCCTTGCCCTGCAACTTCATCGGATGTTATAAACATAAGTTCCTCGCCGGCTGCTTTGGAAAAAAAATGAAAGAATGATCTGCTTTTTAGTAGAACATTGCAGTTGGCATATATATATGCAAAAAGTAATAGCAAAATCCTATTTAACTTCCGAGGATGAGCGAGGTACATGTTTTTTTCAAATTTAACAAAAAAGCAGTTTTGGGAGGTTGGATTTTCGTTTTTTCAAAAATGTATAAAAAATTCGTTTTTCATCCAATTTTCAATCTGTTTGCTGTGTTGTGATCAGAAAGACAAGGCAAACAATATTAGATACAGTTTGACTGCATAAAGTCATAAAAAAAATATGGTTGAGCATTGCTATTGAAAGCACATGCACTCCAGTTACTGAAGTAAACCTTATTCAGTTTATATGACTTTGAGCAATCTAAGATAACCATTTGATCTTATCACGTTATATGCCCTATATACTGGATATACCTTTTCCTTCTTCATTTCTCCCATTTAAGTTTACACAGTCCAATATTCAGCAACGTAAAACTTTCGCCAGTCTGTAAACACGTGGGAAGTCAATAATAAATTATGAAACGGATTTCGGTGAAAAGGGACTTAAATATTATTTCGACTCCATCGAATTTCGGTTATTTATCAAATGTATTATTTTTTCTTTTCGTTTAAATGTAATATTGTACTAAATTTATATTTAAATAATTCATAATTGAATTTGAAAATAAATTTAGAAAAAGAAATGCATTCTGATCCGCAAACGGGCACCTGCTCCGATATCCTATATCAAGTTTAGAAATGACGTAAATAAATCATTAATGAGCTTGAATCGAACGGTACAATATCTATCTGAATGTAAGCGTTTAATACACGCCGAGGGACTTAGATGTGTTTGGGCAGACGAAAAAAGGATGGCGAGCCACGTCAGAGTAAAGAAAAGTTTTAAATATGTCGATTTGTGACAGCAAAATGAGTTCTAGCTCATATCCATCGACCGTCCATGACTGGATGCAGGCCATACGACGCCCAGTACCTTACAGAGTTGGCAATGCACGTCTCCACGTTAAAACGCGCACAGTTGCATATGGGATGTTGTTCATGTCGGCAATTCTTATACTTGTTCTCTACATCCTTCCCACACAATATATACAACGAAATTGTCCAGATATATACCCTGTTTTACATGACTTTAATTATCCATTTACATCCCCAATCACAAATGAATCTGGGGTCCATTATAAAATAGCTGTGGTTACAGATCTGGATACAGATTCTAAGAGTAAAACGGACAAAAATACATGGCTAAGTTACCTGTTACATGGAACTTTGTCAATATCTACAGACCAAAGACATGTTGCTGTGAGTTTTGATTTGGAGCCCAAAACTCTAAAATCCACTTGGAGTCACGGGGGCCGTGGAATGGAATTGTCTGAGCTTGTGGTGTTCAATGGAAAACTGTACACAGTGGATGACAGAACTGGAGTTGTGTATGAGATCATAGACAATAAAGTGATTCCCTGGGTCATACTGACAGATGGGGATGGCAATTCACAAAAAGGTATAAGAAATTTTATAATGATAAATATGCCTTGTGTACAGTACATTATAGAAATCAATATTCCAGGGGTTATGTATATGATCGCTAGTTATATCCTCCCCTAGACTATTTCACAGCAAAACTGAAAGCTCTCTGTGCGACTATAAATGAGAAAGTAGTCTGGTCCTCTGATGTACATCTGTAGCAGGACATATTGGACTTGGTCGATTATTAGTGCATGAGTATGTATCAGCACTATAGCTAGCTATAGCTCAGTCTGTATCTAGCATTCAGCTATTATTTGGCGATCCTAGGTTCAAATACCAGTCTCCTCTTCTATTATATATATAATTACCCATTAGAAGAATTAAATAATATGGTACATTGGGGTTGACTGTGTGGCTTTTAAGTTGGGCGTCACTGTCACTTTAATGTGATGCCTTCAGTTTTAATTGCTATGAAATATTAGTGGTGGATATAACGACAGTGATAGCTGTACTAAGCACTGGGGTATCAACGATAGTAATAAGTACACACATACTTGCCAACTTCTTGAAATTTCACGTGTTTAAACTTTTAACCTCAAAAAAGTCTACTTAGTAACCCCTATGAAGAAATTAAAGGCTGATATTTGCATATTTTGACCTGTTCTTTCTGATGGTATAGTCAGATTTTAGACATTTGGAATATTAAAGAATTTGGACTTGCAAAAATGGCCTAAAATGGGGATCAAAAATCGGGAGTCTCCCTCCAAAATAGGGAGGGTTGGCAAGTATGTACACATACAAACATGCAATATAATGACTCTATACTGATTTTAACTACAATCATACTGCATACGTAACTAATATATTTGTTCTAATTTTAGCTTATATATATAAGCAGATGCTTGGAATTAGAAATAGTTATTGCCCCTTTGTACAGAGACACCAGATATTGGTATGGCTATCAGATATCCTTACATGTAGGGTATTCTATTTTTCAAAAAAGTATGCAGGGTGTATAGGCCAGATAAGTTATAGATAAGTAAGATATTTAAACTATGGCTGTTGTGCATGAATGATATGTTTTCAGTTAACCCAGTATGATATTAGATATAAACACACAACGTTGAGATACTTCTGATTAAAAACTGCGCAATATGTTTCAAAAGTATCTCGTTGTGCTAAAAAAAAACTTCTTACATTAGTGACATTTTTGTTTCCATTATATCATTATAATATACCTATAGCTAATTAGCCTTAGTCTTCTCTGACACATGGTGTTGGGTAATGTATGTTTAAGTTGATTTAGAGTCAAGATGCATGGAACTTTAGTATATAGGATATTATTTCAAATAATTTGTCCAATTTTTTATTTAAAGTCACAAGTCACAATACTTACCACCAATCACCATGAATTTCTTTGATTTATTATCTATAATTATAGGCAGTGTTGTATTTGAGAAGAAATCTTCCACTGTACCTGTTTGTATAAATGTACATTTTTCATGGCTTTGCTTTGGTAATTTGTAATCTTTTCTGTCATTATAGGTTTCAAGAGTGAGTGGGCAACAGTCAAAAACGGAAAATTATATGTTGGTGGTTTAGGTAAAGAATGGACGACACAAACTGGGGAAGTAGTGAATCTGAACCCTCAATGGATAAAGTCTATCTCGGCCACTGGACAGATTGCACATCACGACTGGCATACAAACTACAATGCTATGAGAAAAGCAACAGGATATGGTCTCCCAGGTTTGTATTAACTTTTCTTTCGGAAAGTAGTACAGTGTACCGGTAATATCAATCATGTTCCATTTGTCAGACAAAATGTAATATGAAGTGGAAAGTGACATTAAGTGAATAACACACTGTATATGTAAGAAATATTGAGTTTATATCCAGTTATTTGTCAGTCCTGTTAATGACTCCTTATCTGATTTTGGTTTAATTTTCTTAATAATTTCCCGGTGTTTTTTTTCCAGGGTATATGATCCATGAATCCTCTGTTTGGAGCGATATACACAAGCGTTGGTTCTTCCTTCCGCGACGAGCTGCCAGAACTAAGTATGACGACAAGATAGATGAAAGAAGAGCAACAAACATGATGATTATAGCAAACGACAAATTTGATGACATAGAAATAAGATATATAGGTGTTAAAAATGAAGTGAGAGGATTTTCTTCATTCAAATTTATTCCTGGGACAAATGATCAAATGATAGTTGCATTAAAATCAGAGGAAGTCGATGGAAATGTTGCTTCCTATATACTCGTGTTTACTGTTAAGGGGGATATAGTTCTTCATGATACAAAAATAGGAGATTTTAAATTTGAAGGAATAGAATTTATATGAGATAATTATTGTATTTGATATTTTTATCGCAAATTACTTATTAATCTGTTGAATATATTTATTATTAAGATTTAAATTCAAACAGGGTATGATGTGATCCATTCACTATAATTTGTTTCATCCTAAATCATTACTGTCCACTTAAGACATTTTCACCCTAAGGCTTGTGGGTGAATGCGCAGAAAGTTATATATATAATTGTTTATAAAAACTTCTTATAAATTAATTATGTTTTCTGACAATTGAAATGTAAAGAATTGTTTAATTTGCTATTAAATGGTTTAATAAAAACACAGTAAATGAGCTAAACTTAAAATTTACAAAAAACAAATAAATAGAAAAAAACAAATTAGATGTAAAATTTTCTGAGGCCAGATTATTGCATTCTTTGATGTGATTTTACATACAAACCACAGTACTAGAGTATAACTACTTAATCTTCTTCACGGAATCAAAAACAGAAATTATGACATAACCTTGTGTGATGCTATGATCTGTCTGGCTACATCTGTTATTGTTTCAAAAGCTACAGACAACTGTTATATGGTACTGTTTTTCATGGCATCATTTTCACATTCTTGGGACTCAAAATTGTACCTAGCCTAAAAGTGTAGCAAGCCACTGCTACGCCATCACACTAGTAAAATAAAGGGAGGAACTCTGAGCTATATGGGTGGCAAAAAGATAAATGCAGTTTTTATCACACATATTTTTTCTTTTATATGTCAAGTAAATTTGTTTGCATTTCACAATGATATTTTTGAGCTGAATGAATTTGATTTCTAAGACAAGTACTTAATTTAAAAGAGAGGATAAAAGGAGTCAGAAAACTTGTATCACTTTCCTAATTTTGAAATTGTCCTTAGTGGGCTTATATTTATAAGTGATTATGTGTCCATTGTAATTTTTTTCATATCAACGATGACCATTGTTTTTGTTGTGGAAAAATATCTTAAAGGGACAATTCACTCAGGCTAATTCTTTACATAACCAAGAAGCAAATTATGGCATAATTATTGTATTGTTCTACATTTCTTATGAAACATATAACATAAAATATTGACAAATTCATCGTCATTGTTTAGTATTTTAATTACATATTGTTGAATTATATCAAATCGTTGATCAATACGACATTAAGCAGTACAATACGGTCACGCCTGTAAACCCATTACCCGAGCCAAAGTCACGCACGTTAAACAAAATAAAGCTACATAACCACTGAGAAGGTGATGAAAATGATATTTTGCAAGATAATTCACCTAATAAAGTTAAACAGCACTACTGTCCAGAGCGATTTAAGCAGTTTTGCCTAAACAAAAGTTGCAATTACTCTAGAGAGCAAGGGATACGGGTTCGGCATACGAAGAAGTTCGACCACAATGTGTAATGTGCGGAATCGAGCTAGTTTTGAACATCTACACACATGTCACAACCATAGGGCTTTTCAGGCATATCACAGTAAAACCGACTGATCTAATTTCCATTAAGAACTTGTTTTTTCCGATATATGTACAAAATTTTTAATGTTCTCCTAGACTGAAATGCCCCTTTAAGTTTGCCTCACATGAAATACATGTGGTCCAATATTACTTGTGAAATATAACTTATGAAATTATTAGTAAATATTAGTACTCCTCTCTTAACACCATACCTTTGGTACATGAAATGCATAATTTTCTTCCCAATAACAATATCATGTTACATATTGGATTTCATAGGTAATTTACCCAGGTGTCCATTTCAACAATAGGAAATCTTTACTCTGATTCTCAGAGTTACTTCCCTTTCTTTACTCGGTCAGCACCATGGAGTGAAACGAATCTCTGATAGATTAAGAATGGGATTTATTTACAATAAAGTTTACAATACATATCAACAAGCATGTTTATTGGAATTATAAAGTGCTACAGTATGGATTTTAAAACAGATTATCTTATAATTGCTTTTATTTGCGAGGGATTCAACTTTGCTAATATTGGTAAATTGCACCCAAGATAAATTCCACGACCCTTAAATATCCCTGCAAATAAGATTTAAAGAATGACAAAGTAAGCATATTACAACTGTATAACATGAAAAATTAGTTATTTATCAATTTTTGGTTTGTGTGGCTGCTAATGAACCATGAACATAAAAAACAGCAAAATTGGATTTTTTCATTACTAATGAAAATCAGCTAATCAATAAAAATTTCAACCCACAAAACGAATTTAAAATTCCATACCATGAAGAAAATGCCAACTATCATTTCATGAAAAGGTGTGAATAAGCCACAAAAAAGAAATCATGATATTTTATCCTTGTAAAATAAACAATTGTGCTATACATTTATAATAAAAAGTCGGAAAACATTGCAAATATTAAAGTTGTATGTATTTCAGTAAAACCACTAAAAAAGTTATGCATGAAGTTCTGGTGATTTTACTTATAAGTTATTATATTGATTAACTGATTGCCCTATACCTGGTTATTCGTGATCTAAATTCATAATATAAACATGCAGTACAAGATCATAAATGTGCTTTAGTTTGTTTCTTTCTATAAAACTTCGGAAGAGTAAGTGGGGTAATTTTAAAAATGAAACTTATTTTTCTGATATTTTCTTTTTCTTTTTTTTCAATCTTTATTTTATTAGAGGCTGGTTGGTGTGTTTATGTCTGCCTCTTTGTATCAACAAGTGTTCAGTTAGCCAGTTTAAAAATGTTTGGAAAGATAAATCATTTGGGATATGGATGAAAGTTTCATCTTTGCTTGTATGGATTTTCTTTTGTTTGCTTAATTCTTTCTTTTTCTTTCAAGTAATTTTGTTTTCAAGCTCATCTGCTCTATAGAGTGCATTTCATGTCTGGGTTTCTTTAGATTTTAAGTCAGAAGCAGAGCATTATGTGTTTGTGAGACTTTCAGTATGTTAAAGTCAGGAGACTCCAAAATATATTCTAAGAAAAAAACAACTTCTTCGAATTAGCT
Organism: Argopecten irradians; assembly: GCF_041381155.1. Lineage (NCBI taxonomy): Eukaryota > Metazoa > Mollusca > Bivalvia > Pectinida > Pectinidae > Argopecten > Argopecten irradians. The sequence goes on from NC_091138.1 coordinate 43,176,216, forward strand.
TATCTTCAAGATGTTACTTTTTTTCTTCAGTGTAACTTTAATGATCTTGTCTCAAATGAAAAAAAGAGAAGGTTATCTAAGTTTAATTTAAAAAAAATGTACAAAAATCCCTGACTATAACCAAGAGTAGTTACAGTAATGATGTTTTATTTGTTTCCTTGTTTTTTGTTTTTGATATTTTTTTTCATTTTGTAATCAGAATTATTTTTGTCAATTCATATTTAATGCTTTCATGAGTTTCATAATTATGTTGCTTTTTACAATATATGTTAAGTTTAATCATAAAGTTATTGGTGTGATGTTTTGACAGTCCAATCTGTAACTCAAAATTGATTGTAATACAAATCAATCTCTGATAAAGTTCAGTTGTACTTAGATCTTTTGATTATTAAGTCAATATCTATGTTCAATTAAAAAAATAACATAAATTTTATTGATGAATTTTAAAGTGCTGAGATAACAATACAATAAGATAAACAGTTATAATTAATACATCGATACATCAAGTATTTTTATATTTATCTGTAATTACTTTTTTTGACAAATAGTCCCCTGGGTTTGCTGGATAAACCCTGCATGTATTGTAAACTTGTTCTAAATGTTGTAACTTAACTCATTTACCCCTAGATATTCATAATGAACTCTCCTTGACTTTGAATTAGAAGAGTTCTATGTTGTGTTTTCAGGGGTCAATGAGTGAATTAACGTATTTTGTTAATGACAGACATTATGAGATTTGAAAATTGAGTTCTCTAAACAAGCCCTAAATAACATGAATGTAGATCAATTTCTGCCCACACCATTCACTTTTGTATGGGTGAAGATAACTTTGGATTTTTCATCACTATTCACTATTCCTTTAATTTGTCAATTTCTTTGACACAACTTTCTTTTCTTTGTGATTATCAGAACTGTTCTAAGTTTTGATTTAGTATTTGAAATACACTGCCAAGATGCCATATATTTTTAATTGTATATTATATGCATTTTGTATAAAAATCAGTACTGTGGTGAATTCATTGTTATGAAGAAAATCGTGATTAAATCCAGAAACATATATTATATAATATATATATATATATATATATATTTCATATACATTTCTGTTGAATCTCAATTATTAAATCAAAATTCTGTGAGAAAAAATATTTTTTGAAAGCAATCACCATTATTGATTATTATACAAGGGGAAGCAACTCCATTTGTAAAAAATTCCAAATTTGATCTTTTACCATAAAAAATATACGGGATTCATCAAATTTTTTCATACGATATTTAATTGATTTTTTAGTTTGTTTTCATACTTAATCCAATTTTCGTGTGGGGGGGGAGGGTGATTGGCAGATACTTTGTTTCTCACACTCAGTCTACTCTAACATTTTTTTTTTTCGCTAGCCAAGGGTATGTAGTCAGATTTCTGCTTCTCGATTCTCGGGTGGTCCTGGCAACGGGGAGGCCTCTCTGCTGGGATCACCACGCAGTTGCGCACCTCTACCATTTACGAAAATAACCAACCCAAGTTAAAAAGCTCGTATCATTGTTGGTATGGTTGAAAAAATGGCAGCGCCCTATCAATCACACGTGTTTTGTTGTAGCGACAGATTCCAAGACACATATGTGTGAAATCATTTGTTAATTAGCAAGTTCCGGGACACCAGTTGTTGTGTTATTTATGCAGAAGTTTCTGCATATCGTCCAATTTTTGTAACGAGATCCAACAGTGTAAATCTTTTAATTGTTTAATTGTGTGAAACATAAACCAGGCACGTACAATACTCCATGTCTGTTTTGGAGAGCAACATCTTCAAGACGCACATTTAGCTGGTACTTAAAACATCTAATTGAGATTAAATAGATAGTAATATAACTTTCGCTAGAGTTGATGTTGACAGGCATGACATGGCCTGGATGCCTCATTAATGCAAATGTAGGTCACTTCACTAAACTATACTAGCGCTAGTCAGTTCAGTGATGTTGATATATTCATAGCTGCGTTTTCATGTGGGCGCCTGAACCTATCCGCATCCAATCAGAATATTGAAAGCAAAACACTCTGTTCTAGAAGTGAAGTGTAATGCCAAGGGTAAGTAGAGAAGAGATTCAGACTTAAAACCCTAGGCTACGAAGTGTAAAGTCCTACTATGAAGAAAAAAATCTATAAGGCATGAAAATCGGTTGACATTATCATACGCCCACATTAGAAAGTGTCTTTGAACTATGTGATCTAGGAAATATTTAAGAGAATAGAGCCTTAAACCGTATTTGATGTTATCATGAAGTCTCTGAATAATGTTTATAAGCACTGATATTCACTATTTTTAACTTCTATGCGGATTCACACAGATTGCAAACAAAAGTTCTTTCATTCCACCATGAATTAAAAGATAGTGACATCAATTCTTAAGTATTTATCGCAAAAGTGTGAGAGTAAATCTAAATTTGCATTTTGTACTTAGTGAATTCCAGATGTGTACAAATTTTGTTATTTTTTTTGTTAAATTTCATTTTCAACTTGATCCAGTTTGATTTGACTGTAAAATGGAGGTTTAGCTGTATTTGTGATTGGTATAGGAAATGTATGAGAGATTGAATGATGAATAAACTTATATTTTGAAATTTATGTTTTGTTGTAAATTTTGCTGAAATGTGTTTCATCTCATGATCAAAGCATCACTACTGTTCTTTGCTGCTGACTTGAGTTTTTTACATGAAGTGTTTCTTCCAGATTAATTTTATGATTTGTTGAAAGGACACAATTTAAATCCTTGAATGGGGGCGGGAGGGGGGGATGGAATTCATGAACTTTGCTACTTCAGGATCAAGGACAGCAATAATAATTTGATATCAGGAATATCATACGCCATGTAAACTTTAAATATGTAGGTACAATATTCCTTGCATCCTTGATATTCCATGAATTATGGGTATCTATCACACATTAGTTATATCCACCCCTAGACTATATCAAAGCAATACTGAGTGAAGACTCTGTGTGTGAAAACAGATGAGGCAGCTAGGTTGGTTCTTTGCTATACATTTAAACAATCAAATAATAGTACACTGTGTTCCTATTTATAAGTTGGGCGTCATTCTCTGTAGGCCTGTGGTTGGTCACTTTATTTCTCCTGAATACTGACAATGATAGTAACTCCTCAAATGTCAAGGATGCATTCTTTGTTATATCAAAGTATTCAAATCAATCATAACTAAGATCAAACGGGTTTTTTTTCATTTCAGAATATTTTGTTTGATGTTATGACAACAGGTCAAGCCTATCAAAACACTCTATAGAGAATAACAAAGATACCAAATGTAAAATGCTATGATGATCCCCTTAAATAAAGCTACTTAAATATATTCATGATGCACTTTAAATTACAAGCTCTGCTCTGATCAACCTTTATGTAAATCAACCAAATTACAGCCAAATAGATAATTTCAAGTGATATAGAATCATGTCGCTGTCTCTACATTTTATAATTGCTGAAGGGATGACATTTCATCAATGTAATCCCAGAATACAGTGAGATAACTCCTTAAACAAGAGGCCCAGAGGGCCTGTATCACTCACATGGATTTTTTAATTTTTAAATCATAAACAAGGGGCCAATGGGCCTTCACGGTCATTTGACTTATTGGCACCATCAGTATAGTAATAAACACTTAAGGCAATACGAGGAACTCTTGTATTAGTAGAAAAAATAAGTTTCTGATATATTTGAGGAATTTGACCTTGAATGAAGGTCATGGTCATGATTTAAAATTACTGATGAGAAGTCTTTTAAAGATTTAAACTTATTTGAGTTTGAAATGAAAATTTTATGCACAATGTATGATGCACGATGGATGTCTCACGGCGGATGGCGGACGGCACACGACAAAAGAGATGGAACATGATGACTATAGGACTTTAGGTCAGATAACCCAAAAATACAAAATTCCAAAATTCAGCAGTCTACACATATTTCATTTTGTGATACTTACCTTCATAAATATGGTTTCTTTGCTGGAACAGATAGCCACACATTCTGAGATGAAGCCACTTTTCTTGGTCATTATATCAGCCCAGGTCCAGCGGGTCTGACCGTCACCGAAGTAAGCTCCCATTACAGGGATTTCCTCTTGTCTGATCAGATCACTCAGGTGGTTGTGTACTATATATAGACACATGGTATTTATTATGTACACTTACAAAGGAAGCTCAAGTATAAGTAACACACTTCCTAACAACCTCCTCCTTCTTCAGCGTTAGCAACAGGTATCAAGACGCGATAAAATAGAATACTATAATAGCTGCTTAGTTTCGCAAGCCAAAATTTTCAAGCTTTGGACATAAAGTTAGAAAATAGAATCTTAATGAATCAAAATTTCACAAAAATATATCATTCCTGTAAAAATAGCCAGCATGCAAACTGTGAAATCATTTAATTTTGTTTGGGTCTATTTTCTTGGGAGACAATATTTTACAATTTCACTGGGATTGAAATTCGTGGAGACTGTACACAGTATTTATGTGTTCTTGTGTTGACACTGCAATTTTAAGCTTTATCTAAGGCATTAGATAAAACAGCAATTATTTCAAGTTTGGCTTTAACTACTATCAAAATAGATGATTATAATTGTTTTGAAAATAAGTTTGTGTTTACTTTTCAACAGATAATACTGTAATCACAATTTGTCCCTTAAAACAGATAAAAAATTATGGGGACATATTTTCGTTGCTTCAAAATAAAAACAAAAACCATGAAAATGCAACCCCCATGAAACATAATGATTTCACAATACTGGGCATTTCTTAATCAACACAAGACCTCTACGGCCTTTTTCAGATGTTGAGAGACTGACAATGTTTTCTTATTATAGTAACAGTGACTTTGACCAAGGCAAAATAATGATGAAACCAATTTGATGAGCAACACACATAATTATCAGGTAAATCCCAATTAGTTTGATGGACAATTCACAGATTTTATGTAGTTTCTGATATACAGTTGGTAGTAGACTAAAGGTTACACATTGTGCACACGGTGTGAACTACGAGTGGACACGGAGTGCACGAGGTTTAGACTACAGGTAGACACGGAGTGCACGAGGTTTAGACTACAGGTAGACACGGAGTGCACAAGATTTAGACTACAGGTAGACACGGAGTGCACAAGATTTAGACTACAGGTAGACACGGAGTGCACTACGTGTGAACACGGTGTCCACTACAGGTGGACATCGTGTCCAGGTAAAATGTCCACTACATCCAGACCACAGACAGACTAGATGATGTGCCACAGAAATATGAGAAAATATGTATTGATTCTGCAGTCTATATGGACTTTGACAGATAGAAATAGTTAATGCGATCAGAAACATAATATTCATTGCAACATAAAAATTGCCGTTAATTACTGGAAATCATTCGTTATGTAATGTTTATTTGAATAGATACATATAAAGTAAAATGTATCAATATATATTATCAAACAATTTAATTTATAAGTAAGGACGTGAATTATAGAATTTATAAAAGCAAATTAACTGCGTTGCAAATTAACTGCGTACGGTAAACCACATACCGGTTATGTCTCACCAATGGATAGTTCCCAGTAAAAACTGTTTTTCTTAGCTAGTGATAAGTAGTTTAAAGATGAAATTCTTTTTCGTACGCATAAAGTGATGAACCTTGCGTGGAGGAAGATTTTTAGTATAAGCAAATCGTCGCCAAAAAGATATTTTAATCGGCAAATTATTTTGATTAAAAGGAATATATTGATGGGCATAATAAAAGCAAGGACATATAAACATAAACAAATTAAATTCTTCATAAAATGTTTAACTATGTATGTATGGAATATAGTTTTCTAAACGGCAAGGTGCGCGAAATAGTTTGTATAATAAGTATACATTTGCTACATGGAACCTGGCGCGTTGCAAAGCATTGGGGAAAATGAGAAATCGTCCATAGACGTTAAAATTCGGCATTAGAAATTACACTTTATTACACTCAAGCGATTGAGAAACCTGTAAGCACTGGCTTAAGAAAGCAATAATTTATTATCAGGCATGTGGCTGCTCGTGAGCATCGATCAACACTGTTCAAAGGACCGATCGCTAAAATGTAGGTCACATGTCTGATAACAAATCAAACAGACAGAATCAAAATAAATCCAACTTCTACCCATTTAAATTGTAGATTCATAGTTGTTGATTAGATTCTGAATTTGTCATAATTATTTCAATTCTACAAACCTTGATAATTTGACAAAATCATATTCTGACCTTCTTTTACAAACCGTGTGAGTTATATGATAACAATATATATATTAATGTATGATCCATACATGTAGTATATTGTTCACTTGAATTTGCCTGCTTGAAAGGTAGACCCCTAGGCTAGGACTGCAGTTGCCATGGTCACTTGGACTTCATACTGTTCCATCAACCACACGGGTAAGATAATCTAAATTACCTAACATTGGCCAGAGTGGGGCCAGGTGCCTGGGGCCTTCTTTGGGCACCCTTCAATATGTTCAGTCAAGTGTATCACAGACTATATAGCTAACAACACCTGTATACATGTAGTACCTTATCCCAACCCAAGGAGGTCCATTTATAGCATGCTGTACTTAGGTGGCAGCCTCTCTACATACATACATTGTACTCATCACACAAATACGTACAGTTATACAACAATGCTAGTCAATAGGGATATGTGTTTTAACTGGTAGTGCATTTTAATTTATTTGTTAATGAAGCTTTATATATTAAAATTAAAAATAATCTAAATACCAAGTGTATAGTTAACTGAAACATTTATTTCAAGATTATTGGAATATCATATCTCATCCAATATCTTTTTATATTATTTAATTTTGTACACTGGCTTTTTACATATATCAGAAACCTGATTATCATGACTATGTATATAAAATACCATATTACAATGTTGAATAAGTACCTAATCTACATTAATTTTGATTATGATATATATATGTATTATTGGTAAATTCAAGGTTGTGACAGACATGCATGATTTACGCATTGTGCAGCTATAGTCAGCTCCTCTTCACGGCTGCCTGTCATGACAATGATTGAGGTGTATTCAGCATCACTTACTATATGTTTTGCCAGCTAGTTTTTACCCTCATACCTCATCCCAATCTACCCCCCCCTCCCCCCGGGAACCGGTGTACATGTTTACCAAGGCTCTACAACAAGTATGTACATGTATCTAAGTATCTAATAAGAATGTTACTTATGTGTTTCAAACTCATGAACCTAAATGATTTTTAAACGGTAAAGTATATTTGTTTGTCTTAACAAACTTCCATAGAAACAATTCTAAAATCAAATATTATATAAAGATACTGCCCCCATTCTCATAAAGCCGTGCAAACACAGAAGGCAACGATTCTGCCTCTCACCTTGAGGCACCTGTATAGCTGGATACTGTGGCTTACCTGTCTGTTTGGCAAGTTATAATTATTGGACCATGACGCGATATACGATCAAGATAACTTGCGGGGTTGGGATCATAAACTTATTATGTGTACCGGTAATTAAGAATCAAAACAAGCTTAATTGGGTACTTGTAGGTAGACTAGCCACCAATATGTGGAGGACGTCGTATAGTTTTGAAGTGGATTTAATTCTGCATGATCTTTTAAAGACGTTCAGTTTTTAATAAAGAATATGTAATTAAGCTATTTTTACGTACAATACTTTTAGAACTTAAAATAGCAAGAAAAATATTATAAAAGGGTATATATTTTAATGAAAGACGATCTAAAAGGGTATCGCTAGACAACTGATCGATAGGCACCAAATCTTTTTGTTTAAAAGCTATGTATTACCCGGTATATGATTATATTACTGATAGCTTATTATAAAAGAAAAAGTGTCTCAAAGGCACATTAGGACTGGTTTTTGCTGCAATTCAAAGTTGTTTTTAACTTGGGAAAATGCTTGATGTAAGTGATATATATATACTTAATGATTATAAATCAATCTTTATTACTTTTGCAGTGAAAAGGTTTTATTTCGTGTATACTAAAAATATTGTAATATGTAGTTATATCATGATAGTGATATATACTGTACATTAAATTGTAGATGTTGTAATTAAAAAAAAATTAACACTTAAAAATTATAATTATGTATTATTTCAAATTGAAGAACTTATTCTTCCCCGATCCCTAACTGTAACACATCACCTTGTCTGTCTAGGTCTCAATGTACCTGGACACGATGTCAACCTGTAGTGGACATCGTGTTCACATGTAGTGCACTCCGTGTCTACCTGTAGTCTAAATCTTGTGCACTCCGTGTCTACCTGTAGTCTAAATCTTGTGCACTCCGTGTCTACCTGTAGTCTAAACCTCGTGCACTCCGTGTCTACCTGTAGTCTAAACGTAGTGCACTCCGTGTGCACAAGGGTGTAACCTTTAGTCTACTACCAACTGTAATTACCTATCAGAGCGTACAGCTGCATTGCCTCCCCTTGACAGCCGGGGGGTCCCTGGATGTAGATGTGCTCGTGAAGTTCTATCTCATTGAGATAGGGCTGCATTTTCCCGTACAGAATGCTTGGTCCACACATCGCCATACAGATAGCTACCTATATCATTTATCAGTACACTGGCGATGAATTGGAACTTTTATGCATAGCTAAACATCTTATAGCTTGTTATTGTAAACAATTAATTTAAATATTTTGGTGCAAATTAATTTTAGCGAAAAACTTGATTTTGAATAAGTAAGCGAAATACAACTGTAATAATACATGTAATAGCTCTATCATAGATATCGCAATTAGTTCATTTATATTTTAGGGCAGAGTTTCTTGTATGAAATGTGCTAATATGTGATAACCAATAAAATATGTATATTTACAGTACACTTCTATTACAAACGTAGGTTAACATATTCTGGTTTTCACAAATGCAATGAAGTGGTGGAAATAAGTTCTTCAAATTGACTTCCGTCTTGCTAAAAATTTACTTGTGCTTGTTCATTATTTTCAGCACTGACTGTATTTCTTTATATATCTATAGGTCAGTCTTGATAGCCATTACAGATCGGTCCATTAAAATCATTGATTATCCTCCCATCACGGTGATCTGGCGCGACGCGTCGTCACCATCAAAGGGTTGCGATGATCCCCCGCGATGGGCCGATGTATCACCGAGGTTCTGTCACCGAGTATCCTCGTGACCATTGCGTGTTGCGATGACCTCCGCGATCCCCCGCGATCGTAGCACGATCGGTCACCGAGTGTCAGCAGGGATCATGGCGAATGGCTAAAATTTACCTGTAAAGTTGGTTGTCGGCAGCGGTCGTATGTTCGCTGATTTGTAACTGTTTTTGTTTTGTTTTGGCAAGGTATTGATTCATTTGAGATACTGTTTGTTATAATTTCTGTCAAAAATGTTTGTTGACTGACCTAAATAAATTATTAATGTATATAAATATGTGTGTGTGTATGTGTGTTATAATGGCAGAAATAAGTTTTTATTGCACGTGTCAACCTCCCTGAGCTGAATCTGTACTGACATTTTCTTACTGATCGTTCGTTTTTGTCCATTTACTAGGTAACAGATACTACAGAAATACGGTATATTGTTTTTAAATCTATTATTTGATTTTCGATTTTCAGTTAGACACTGCCGTAAATTCGGCATCCTATACAGTAGCAGCCAACAAAATGATACTTTAATTATAAGAAACTGAAAGATGAATACATTTGTAATTATTTGTGAATTTCGCTCTGGTTTACAGAGGAATTGTATATTTTGTATTACCTTGATAAATACAAAGGGATTAGGCACAAGATATTACAACTTATGACGTCTTATCCAATCATCGTAAAATATTTACAGATGATGACATAGAAACGTGCTGTGAACAAATGGAATATACCGAGTTAAATCCACAAAATGTATAGTAGATTGAACAAAATATTTACCGGTATGCATGGTTCTAAATACATGTACTGAATATGCATATTATTATAACTATAAGTGAATATTATTTCTTAATTTCAAATATTAACTGTACATTTATAAGCGATGTTGACAAAATGTGTTCCATTGTAATACAAGCACACTCGGGTCTTGTTTCTGTATTAACATGTATGTCATAAAAGTTGTGCACATTACAGAGAATTTCAAAAGATTATAAGTTATTCATCTTGCTTAACGATTGTTTACGATCGATATGGGTTTCCCCGCTTTGTCACTGGATTGAGTGCACTAAATATTGCTATCGTAATGTCTCGGAGTAAAAGAAAATCTGAAAATATTTTGCATTGTATCTTATTTTATATTGGCGTAATGTTATCGAAAATATCGAACATCGTCCCAACGACCACTAATAAGCACTAAATTCACCCTTTTCAATTCTCCTATTTAATTCAATTTATTCCGTGGACCTTACGGTCCATAAGTGCAAATTACAACATTTCAAATATACTTTATATTACAAAAGAGATGATTTCACACCCACATTCGCCAGTGAGAAGATATTCTTTGGCTATTACAAACTCGATTGAAACACAGTATCTACTAAGTTAAAGTACATGTATTTGTACTAGTGTACATAATCTAAGGGTAGAATGCTTTACAATTCTATGTAACTATTGAAAACCTTTTAGATTAATTTTGTAAATTACGAAATAAAATAAATTATCATTTAGATTTGTGACCAATAATTACCCTCCTAAATTCTCACGAAATCAATTGACATCTAAGTGTTTATTCATAATAGCGATAAAAAAGATAGCTTGACACTGGCCATTAATAAGTTTCAATTACCACAAATTCCTTTTATGTAATCGGTGCGTTAATGACGTGCCAGTGTCAGAGGTTGGGACATGTTGTTTTAGTAATTTAGGTAACTCCTTTCGCTGAATACTCTAATTATGGTGCTATATGTGAACAACAAGAACTTAATCGGTTTCTCAATACTCATTGTGTAATGAAGATGACCTTTATTTTAAGATAAATGTGTGCAACCCTCATCCGCAGACTACACTCTTCAGCCTCCCGCTGTGATAGACAGATTTACCTGTGTCCGGCCGGCTAACTGGTCATCGGAAGCAAGGACGTATGTCGCCACGTGCCGAAAAATGTCCAAATATAACCACTGCAGCTTGACACGTATGTGTTGTCATAGCGACGGCTGCCCCAGATCATAGCCACAGGCGTTTACCTGTAGACTTTTTTTCAAAATGTAGCGTGTGCAGTCAGTTATGGTACATTGGTTTTCGATAGAAGATCAAACTTTAGTACGGTTATTGTACATGTGGTATTATCCAGATTATCGGAGCTCCACTGCTACATTAAACTCAGATGTACGAATGTACAGATAAACATTTATGATTTCAATTTAGATACAACTTTTCGTTCACAATTAAAGATTGTGATGATGAGTTCTATGTATATACATCCTTGAAATAATTTTATATCGGTTAGACGATGTATTCTGGTAAGTAGTAATACACCGTACATAATAGCTAGGACATGATCATATTATAAAAAAATATACATTAAATAGTAATTAAATTATTTATGTCTCAAGGATTTACAAGATGATGTCTCTGTATAGAAAAAAATTCACACTTTGATTTGCTGATGCAATTTTGTAAAAATTTTGTTTCGATTTGTAATTCTGGTGTGGATTACGGTGAGTGATTATCTCTACTTATTTAAATGATCTAGTTTAAATTGTTAGAATAGCACATTTTGGTGTTCAACAACAATATGTATGGTAAAGGTATTTTTAATCATCCATCATGTCATGCTTAATATTCCAGGTTCAATAATTTCACTTCTTGTTACACTTACAATTGTATCCAAGTGTAAAAACTCTTGACATCTTGGATCACGGTAGGTATTTCCCTGTGCTAAGAGGTATGACCCTTGTCTTGGTCACATGACGATCTACCAGCGAAACCATGTACTGGTATTTGACATCACAGGTAGTGCACATATAGTGCAGAATCTCTAGATATATATGAATTAAAAATTAATAAATTAATGTTATCCTTTTATTCACTAAAAACGTACTATGGATCAGAAGATTTCAAATATATCGGCAGATTTAGTTAATTAACAGTCATATATCGCCAATCGCTGTCTCTCTGGTTCTCATTCGGACACTTAAATTTAGCTGAAATTAAAGCGCCGTTTAAATTAATTAAGAGAAAACCCGTAAAAATCGCATGGCCTTATGCACATCTCAGGAAAAATCGTCTGTGCAAGGATTTATAAGTCTCATATACGTCCTTGGTCTTGGCAACGATACCGCTGTCGAAGTACCTCGCTCATATGGCTCATGTTGACTCGCTTATGTTGTACACGGAAAGGAAAATTATATTTTGATATTTTATTCGGAAAGGTAGTGGCCCTTTGAATTTCCTGACAATGATATCAAAACCGCATAAAAATCGGCCGCTATACCGAGATACCGCCCTCAAAATTGCTCAAGTTGTACCTGTATAACGACTCATGCGACTGCTGATTTGGGGGGAATAACCGAATGTGACGTCATTACCGACAGTGGGCTGTTTTGTAGTGTATAGTACTTCTGATATTGGGCTATGATAATTTACAACTATATATATACACACACACACAATTATACCTGATCCTCGGTATGTTTAAGCTATAAGCTTCTTGACCAATTAGGATGATGATATGATTATATGAATATATTACGAAGTATTGCATCTGAACTAATGCTAAAATAATACATGTAGTCTAAGGGATCACCTTGTATACGTATTAGATGTGTGCGGCTCGTAATCCTGATATTCATTTGAATATGTTCTGTTCAATATACGTGATTTTCTTTCTTTAAAGCAAAGATTTGGATAGTATATCAAAATATTCTAAATATCTGTTTTAAGCAATCATCTACAGAGTGATGCAGTACGTTTATTGGTCATATGAATTATCATTATTATCATATGTATATCAAATAATGGTCGATATTGACCAAAACTCACAAAGAATTGAATATCCGAAATCTAGCAATTATCAGAAATATCATTTCTGACATTATGCATTACTTTTGATAAGGAATTATTAGTTTTCACTTATAAATCCTTGCTTTTGAATAGTTCTTTTTTCGATATGCCATTGTAAATAATATTACTGTTCCTAGTATAAATACATCAATCTGATTGAAAAATACATACACATGATACACTTGCTATATGTAATGTACAAATTGGGCCAAGACCTGTGTACAGTGTGAATTGAAATTACATGATGGTCAATTTGCTCACTCCCGTGGATAGTTTCTCTTTCTTACGTAATCTGGCCCCTCTCATGAGACCGTATTGAGACGATGTTGACCAGCGAAGTATACAGTTAGAGATTACAACACAGCGTGACATCAGCTAAGAAGTATCTAGTCTCAGTTTTTTCTTCACATCCGTGCATGATCTGTTTTATAAATAAAGACACTAATTAATGAATGAATTTCAGCAAAATATGAATAAGTCATGTACAGTATGAAAGCTGAATGGTTTTTTTTTGTCAGAAAAAATGGATCGATATATATCACTCCACTAAATGATACATATATGTATTTGTGTTATGGCGGTTCTCAAAACTTTATATGTATAATTAAAGCCGCCAATTCACGAAAATGAAATAAATCTGCTCTCAAGATATATTGTTAGACATAATTACTTATATACAAAACGTTCGGTTTAGAATCATGCCATATATCATGAAAGAACTAGGAGACATCAGCTTACCCGGGTCGGGTCTTGGATAACATAATGAAGGACGTATCAGTCCTTGATATGATACATGTATTCATGTGTATGTGTAGTCACTGGGAATATTGGAATTTTACCAAAGAAATAATAATCACTTTTGATTACAGAAAACAATTGACTTTTCCCTTAATTACCAAGATCGGTAGCAGAAATATTAGTTCGTAATATTTACACAACGGTATGTTTACATGTATGAAAATAAAATCATTGTCACAGCTTGAAAGTTTCCTCCGCCTGTATACAAGGTTGGTTAATTTTATTATTGTAAATAATACGAAATAATACTTCACGATATATAATAATATATCTAAAACTCATCATCGAAATTTCAATGGTGCTGCTAAATGTTCACAGACATGATGTCTATCGATAATCAAAAACCATAACTGACTGCACACCCTACATTTTGAAAAAAAGTCTACAGGTAAACGCCCGTGGCTATGATCTGGGGCAGCCGTCGCTATGACAACACATACGTGTCAAGCTGTAGTGGTTATATTTGGACATTTTTCGGCACGTGACGACATACCTACGTAAAATTCGTCCGGAATATTGCAAGAATTTTATTAATGAACAACATTACGTATAACTTAACGCCAGAGACAGATGATACTGACGGCTTCTGGATAATCTTCCGACATGGATTTATTCGTCCTTGCTTCCGATGACCAGTTAGCTGGCCGGACACAGGTAAATCTGTCTATCACAGCGGGAGGCTGAAGAGTGTAGTCTGCGGATGAGGGTTGCACACATTTATCTTAAAATAAAAGTCATCTTCATTTCACAATGTGTATGAAACTTATATTTAGAAACCGATTTTATTTTAAGTTCTTATTGTAAACATCAATCCTTGTAAACATGAATTCTTGGAAGTATATTGGTATAGCTATAAAGCGGTCGTAAGCTACATTAGAGACGATACACTATACATACACAAGACCGTTCTATTAGTTATCGACCTCAACCTATTTTCTTTAGACCTGGCTATAATTTAAGACAGGTGCACGATGAAATAGACTATACTAGCTAGTGATGGCAAGTTTAGATAAGGTCGTCGTAATTCGGCCGTCGAATAAATTTAAGACATAGATAATAAGTGATATTTGTTTTTAGAAAATGGTGTCAAAATTCAAACTAGTAGAGAAACTTTAAAACACAAAATAAGGACATGTCAATGAACTCCTTTGAACCTTCAATATTTGACCCAAGGCCGTCTCTATGATATTTGACTGATGTCACCAACATTAGTCCCGGTCGCTGAAAATTTGGCCACCACTATAAAATTAGACTGAGGTCATTAAAATTCTACCCGGTCGTTAAAATTAGATAATTGCTGTAATATTAGACTGAGCCATCACAATTTGACCCAGTCGCTAAAAATTAGACTCGTCACTGAAACTTAGACCACCACTATAAAATTAGGCTTGGGTCATCAAAATTAGACCCGCCACTGAAAATTAGATCACCACTGCAATATTCGACTCGGTCACCAAATTAGACACGAAGTCTTAAATAAGACGGTCTCTATTGTAGACTGATGTCATCAAAAAATAGGGGGTTTGGGAATTAGTACACGAACTATGGCATGTATTTCTAGACAATTTTGTTCAGAATTATTAGATCAATTTTCCATAAATATAAGACCAAATCGAAGAAAAAAAATAGTACTTTGTATTGTGTTTAAGTGTATATGCTCACACAAACACTGCGTAATTTGTGAGGTACATATATGGTATCTATACGATACGTATATGGTAAATATAGTTATGTATCAATCAAAATCAATACTATGAAATATTCCATTTTATACGGAATGCTTAAGCAGCACCCATACAAAAGGACGGAAAGATTCATTTTAAAATAATAACTTATAAAATTGAGAAGCGCATTCGTAAAGTAAAAAGTTTTTAATTCACGATTTCTTCTTTATTTCCCGATCTTTCCTAAATATCATACACCAAAATTGAGATTGGATTATTCCCTTTCCAATGCTGTCTTCCAATTTTTGCTGACATTTCTGTATCGATAGTTATCAACTTATCTGTATTTTACTCACTATATGGCTCTACTCCCCACACATGCAACCAGCTGTGAATTATACAGGTACATAACTCACCGCGGAAGGAGGAAGGGGTGTTAGGACACACGTGTAATTAACACATCCCATGGTGATATATGGTATCTATAATCTATACGATACGTATATGGTAAATAGAGTTATGTATCAATCAAAATCAATAGTATGAAATATTCCATTTTACACGGAATGCTTAAGCAGCGCCCATACAAAAGGACGGAAAGATTCATTTTAAAATAATAACTTATAAAATTGAGAAGCGCAATCCTAAAGTAAAAAAAGTTTTTAATTCACGATTTCTTCTTTATTTACCGACTGATCCTAAATGTCATACACCAAAATGGAGATTGGATTATTCCCTTTCCAATGCTGTCTTCCAAGTTTTGCTGACATTTCTGTATAGATAGTTACAGTACCTGAACCGTTTAACGTTCCCAGCCTAACGCAAACGTAACGCAAAAAATCCGTCCGTTAGCTAACGCTAACGATTGCTAACGATTAACGATCAACGATTAACGCAATAACGATTTACGCAAAACGCTAAACGATCGGCAAGCATAGACCGGAAATACCATTGTTATAATCACGGAAATGGCTTGACGGTAAATAAATTACGGATCTTGACGTTCTGAAATACAAACGAAAGTATAAAAAACGGGAGTATGTTTAGGATTAAAATTTCTGTATACCATATAAACATTTGCCTATGAAAACTATATGGACACGATGAGGTCAAAGACGACAGCACTCAATACGAAGTTTCCACTTTACAGGTACAAAATGTACGTTTACAAAATGAATTACATGTGCAACTGTATGTATTAAGAAAGAATGGTATTATTCTAAAGTGTCTCATTCACCCGATATTTTAAGAATAACAAATTATTACAACATCTCTTTACTGAGATTAACACAATGAAGTAAAAAACGACTGAACTCGATATGAAGTTTCCCCTTTACACGTACATGTGTACGTTTACAAATTACGTGTACAACCGTATGTATTAAGAGAGAATTGTATTATTGCAAGGGTCATATTTATCCGATATTTTAAGAAATAACAAACAAATTGTTACAACAACACTTTATTGATAATATTATCGTCACAATGTCATAATTTTAGTGAAGCGATCAGGCGTATACCGGTACTTTAAATAGTATCATGGTGTCGAAATGACGAATAAACGATTTTCACACAAACACATTTAAAATGCATTATTAGTACATCAAATTCCCATCTATATGCTTGATTTCTATTATCGATATTTCATAACTCAACAATTGTAATAAGTAACATTTTATAGTGTTTCCCGCATCAATCACAAGTTAAAGTTTGTTTTATTTTTCAGATTGTCGAAAGGCTCTTCCGCTTACCGTGGAAAAACGTATTCTCGGAATATTTTGTCCGTACCCCAAGGATTATACATTGTATTACTAGGGTGTGCATTTATAATTATAGATATACAGTATATGTGTACATAAAAGTTCATTGCTAACAATTGACTAGGCATCGATTTTAGGATCGCACATGTACATTTAAAAATGTACGTACTACATGTACATACATGTACGCCACAGTACAGCTACTGTAATAAAGATTAAACATTTGAATTCGTGTTTCGCCATTTGCAGTTCTCTCATTATATAGTTCATGCATATAGTCAAGATATAAAGAATGAAAATATTCCCCTTCCAGTTATCTATATTCAAATTAAGTCAATTATGCAAAATCATTGATGACAACAACGATGAAGATAGTGATGCAGATGTACACTGAAGATTACTGTAAAATTGCATTGCGACAATTTTCTACGTATATTTGTAACCGGTGTAAGAAACAAAGTTATTTGATCACATATCACATCAAGCAACTCTGAAATTTACAGTTACAAACAAATAATTATTCATACAATGTATAAGTGTGATAAGCTAATTCATTCCAACGTAATATATAAGAAAGCATATTGTAAACATCAAAACTTTGAAATACGACAGTACGTGAAATGTACTGTCACATTGTACGGGGCACAGGTAAGTTGGGTATAGAGTTAATCTCCCTCCCAAGAAGGTGTTAATTACAGGTGAACTCCGCCCGTGGCCAGCGACAGAGGGTCGACACAAGGTAACACCTGTCGTGACCTTTATACATGTACAGGTAAAATACCCGTGCGCGTCACGCTGGGAATTTAAGAGATTCAAGGTACAAATAACAACGAACACGTGTGAGAAGTTAATTGTCCAGGTTTTTTTTATTGATATGAACAAAAACGTATATCCGTGTCTGATTTGACACGCGTTCAGTACGTGTGAAGGCTTACAATATAACGTACCTGCTCAGTTAGAATTCTGAACACGTGTTCTACATGTAGATATACTCGTACATTACGGACATTCTTGTATCTGAAGAAATGCAAACGTTTACATCTTTTTATTCCCTTTTCCATTTTCATATAAATACAAGTATTAATATATAAATAATTGCGTTTAAAAAATATTTACATGTAGATGCCAAATCTCACCTCTTTCCGTGTTCAAACTCGTCATGTTAATGATGTTTAAACTTCACGAATTTATTTACAAATCTCCCGAGTTGCGTTCTTCGTACGTTGATAATTTTCAACATAACGAGAACAATATTACCCAGCGTGTCTGTAATATCGTTTTTATATTTTTATTATCTGTTTTAGCTATTTCCGTGAGTAATCTTTCAATTGTCGTGGATTTTTTCTAAAAAATTGCTTTGGACATTAATGTTCTGTAAGACAGTTTCGTTAATATTTGAATTGCTTTCGCAGAAATAATAATAACAGAAACATATATACATATATGATATATGCTTCTGATAATAATAATAAAAAAGTGAAAATCACATTAAGTTTTGTAGTTTTGATAATTAATACATTTATTATTTCTGTCGGGAGGAGGAAGGGGTGTTAGGACGCGTGTAATTAACACATCCCATGGTGATCGATGTTGTACAGGTAAATGACGAGCTATATCCTATTTTAATAAGGGCGAATAGAGAACAATAGGGGCTAATTACAGGTAAGTTATAGTCTCTTTTAGAAAACGATTTACCAGTGAAACACCTGTGCGATAAAGTCACAGCAAGAACATTAGAACTCTTCTGACTTTTTTTATTACATTTTCTTTTCAAAATCACATTATCAACATGCATATCTATTATACCAAAAATATACGTAACTTAATTTCCCACATCTTATATCATGAAAAATATTACAATCCTGAATTATTATATATCCATTTTGCCTGAAATATTTATAATAAATATTTAGAGATTTACGGCATATGCATCGCTAACTGTATGAAGCATTAGCGGCTAAATACTACAATTTTACATCTATAACACATTTATCTGAAGCTTCATATCTCTTATCCTCGGTTTCTTATAAAATTCAAGATCATTCAGATAAGCCACATTGAAATTAAACCCATCGCTAAGTAAAAAAAAAAACTTTAATGTAAACAATGTTATTTTATCAACGCTGTATTCGAATTAGGACAGCTATGCAGTACGGTAACATACAAATGTAGAAAGTCGATTATTCACCTTAAATACTCTAAACATGTATGTATTTCATGAGACAAGCAAATACTTGTACGATTGTCTTTTTATACGTATATGAATACGTTTTTATGACTCTTGAATACATTGATTAATATAAGAGATTTTGAAAAACATATATTCATGTTACAGCAACGCTTTCTATCGACAGAGGCAAGGACGTATATGAGAAGGATAAGTCACACTGAGTTTTGGCAAAGACAGCGCAGGCGCTTTTGTGTTTGTGCACTGACCGTGACGTTGGGCGACGACTGATTTCCTTTGATATCCGCCGCCGCAGCCCTTTGATGTAGCATGGGGGTGCGAGGGTTACCGTCTTACTTTCTGAAGCGTGCTGCCATTTCATGAGCGGTCGTATTTTTTTAACGATAGTTTTAAGACATTTCTTCTAAATCTTCCGTCTTTAAAGCAAGTTATAAACGTTGTGAAATTTAATTTACTTTACATTGGCGTTTCGTTTGACTCGATAAGACAAGTATTTGTTGAGAAAAAACGGTTTTTATTCCCGGTTCATAAGCGTCTCGCGTGGTGTTTTTAGTAGTGTAAAGAGACAGACACGAATCCTTCTCACTTATAAATCCTTGACAGAGGATTTGCTTTGGTCAGCCAATCATAAAAAAAATGTTTTCCACTGAGTGTCACCGATCAGTGTGGGACATAAAAACAGCTTTGTTATTTTCTAGGGTTAGGGTTAGGATTAGGTTAACCCTTAACCATTCATACAAAAGGGCAGTGAAAAACATATAGAAAACAGTATATTTAAACAACAAGTTTAAACAATTATCAAGGCCGCTTTCCTCAGAGTTTTTAATAAAGAGGCCTAAATCCTGTAGAAATTGTAGATCATTAGAAGACAAAAGTCGTTCCAAATTTTAAAAGAATTTTTCTCGCTGTAAAGTTAACGGTTCGCTTAAAATGAAGTTGGTTTCATTCTCAATGTCGTTACAAAATATGCCAGAAGACGGGGAATTTTTTGGTGACAGAAGTTATTTACCGTTACAGGTTCTGCTAAATAAATATTGCAAGTTTTGCTGGATTTATATTCATAAAATTGCCCACCAATGAACAAGCGTGTCCAAGTTATCGGTCACTTGTGTTAGAGAAAAACAAAAGCTTTAAAAACATTGGAAATTTCTGATTGAAAACGTATCTTACGATCACATTAAAAATATGAAAAAGATTATCAATTATTTATATTTCATATCGTATTCTATAATGAACTGTTCTATATTTTCGATATGACTCAACGTTTCACCGTCTGCCGACGGAACACATATCTCAGGTAATCTTTGCCAGCGTAACACTGACACCGTGACACTCAGGGACTGTGCTACCGCGACCCGCTTTGAAGATCCGCGATGAAACGATCGCCGCGGATCATGGTGACATGGCGGATCACCGTGATCACGATGGGTCGCGGAGACGCCGCTTTGAAGATTCTCGGTGACGATTCATGGTGACATGTCACCGCGATTGTCCCCCTTGAGAGATAAGCCGACGCGGAGACAGCGAGACATTTCGATAATTTTAATGGACCGATCTGTACTTTTATATTCTATTGTCAAGAAAATTATATCTGTTAGTTTTTGTTGTAGTGCAATCGAAAATTATCAGATACATATTGCTACGCCTAGCAGTGTATTTATGTGTTTACTATGAGATTTTCTTTATTTTGTAATTTACAATTGGGTCATACTTTGTTATGTATACCATATTTGTAGTATTGTTAGAAGTAATTAATTTTTATAACTGTGGGATATAGGCAATGTTGGTAACTAAATTTGTTTAGTACAAGTTGTCAAATAATTCCATATACTAAAATTCAGAAAATCACTTTTTGAAGTATTATTTTTTTGTTAAGTATTGTGTTAGTTTATATATTCTTGTTTGTACAGTTCCAATGGCTATAATTAATAATTGTCCTTTGAATTCTATATCCAATTTCGGTTTAATTCTATTGTCTATGATGGTTTATAAGTAAGGTTTTATTGACTTTATTGTTAAGTTTAAGGTAAAGCTTTTGTTACTTATTGTTTTATTTTTTCATGGTAATTGTTTTAAGTATACTGTACACTAGTGCTGTCCTGTTAAAGGATAATTACAGCCCCGAGTATTGTTTTATTGTAAATAATATGAGTTATAGTATTGTCAACTAAATGACTAGTAGGTTAAAAGGACAATTGTTTTATGTGGCATTTATGATGTATACAATTGATTAAATTTGGTTACAGATATTTTTAGCCCACGTTTAAAATTTAACAGATATGCCTATGTTGGGCGATTAAAGCTTACATTACAATTCCTTGAAGGTGCAATCTTGGTACATGATTAGCCATACATTAGATACATGTAGCAGTATGTACTAAAATGGATGCAGATCAACACCTTTATAATTTAATTATTTACAATAATGTTATTCGCCGTACACCTAACTAATGGTTCAATGATCTTCAAAAGTATTTAAAATTGATTGTAGGTTCTAATAACTTAAACTGCTGCACTATTGCAAAGAGTGACAGGTGTAGTTCAAATCCTATGGCATCCTATGCATTGTATTAAATTCGTTTTATAGGATATGGTGAGACATATTTTCATTGTGATTTAAGAAAAATTTTGTCAAAGACATCAATGTTTACCACCATGTAGTTGATAGCCTAGATTGTTTATTATTGTTCATTCAAGACATATTGAACTTAGTAAACTAGTACCATATCCAATTCATTTATTAACATGTGGAATTTTTTTAATTCTGTTTTACCATAACCGTCAGTAAATTTGTACAGTATACCTATATGCAGTTTAAATAGTGGAATTGTATAGGAAGCTCTTTGTTTCATTTGTCATGGAATGTTTTTGGTTTGGCTTTAGAATTTTCAAGCCTTAGAGATAGGATAAATATTAGAGGCTAGAACTTCATTAGTTAAAAACCGTTGCCTAGCATAAATGTTATACCTGTGTTCTACAGAAACGATTTTCATAGTTAAATTACATTGTTATGTTAATTGAGGTATTTTTGTTAATAAGTGGTATGCAGTATTGGAAAACTTTATCTACTGATTTCATAGTTTGCTGAATTTGAGAATTATAGTATTTATTGTTTGTTTGCTTTATTTTCTCACTATTGGTTTTAATTAAGGTAACTATGATTTCAGTTAATGTTGTGTGTTTGTTAATGGTATGTATACATTGATAAACGTAGAATCAATAGAGTCTGTAAGATATGATTAAGTATTAATAACAAAAGTTATTCAAACTTAATTATTTGAATAATAAGAGTTAAGATAATTGTAATTTCAAAATTACAGTTTTATTTTAATTAGAAAGAGTAAAAACTACATCTATCACTTTCATCGTTTTTAACGAGGGCATGTAATGGCAGGTATACTCAGAATAGATGTGTAAGAAAGCTCATAAATGTTAAACAGAATATTAATCATAAGCATTAATGAAAGTACCATTCTACTACAACAATGACAGGACATTAAAAAATCCAAGAGGACAGGCGACCTCATAGATCTAGTTATCCGGAGAATGGTTATTACTTTGGACCTTTATTTCTTCTCTATAGTGGGAATGAGTTTATTGTGCTAGTGTGTTATACGGTACATGGATTAAAGCTATATTTTAAAACTGTTTACTATACAATTGTTAAGTTTGTCATTGAATGTCTATCTAACATTTTGAGATTTTCCATTTCAAATGCAATTTAAAGATTAATTTTTAAGCAGATGTAAAAAATATCCGTATGTGTTTGTCCCATCAGAATCAATGATGTAGATTATTGATAGCCATCAGATTTAAACTTTTGTGACTTAACTTGGTTCACGGATTTTGTAAAAAATAAATTGCATGGGAAAGAGTATTTCTCTATGAAAAGTGATTACCAGTTAGAAATCATTTGTTTGAATCATCTGTAGTATAATGTTAAGTCATTAGATAAAGATCTATATCAAGGATCTTTGTTATCTGCCCAACTGTAATTCATTTTTTACTATGACATCATACTTGTTAATGACTAATATTTGTTGTATGACATCACTGATAAACAATAGAGGTTATTACATAGCTTAGCTTGAAATGTCATTTACATCATACCAGTCTTCTTAATACTAATGCTTCCATTCTTTTGCTGTTTCAGAAAATGGCCAGAAGAACAGTGACCATAACAGAGAATGGTCAGTGCACCTGCTGTCCCTATTGGCTACCATATAGACCTGGATTTTGTCAACTACTGTGACAGCCTGAACGACCTGCCTATTTGAAAAATTTAAAAAGATTACAACGAGAAAAGCGTAAGCTTCGTAAGTCAATGGAAGTGTGTTTTTACAACAACAGGAGACCACAGACAACCAACAAACGGAAACAGTCAAGGAGCAGATTAGCCTTGTACCACTCAACAGCAAAGTGCCCCAGCCAATCAGGTGCTGGACGAAATAGACTCTTCAGTAGATGCCACTCTGTATCCATTAACACTATATGTATAGTCTGCTCATGCCGACTCATGAGCTCCGAGAGCGAGGGCTAAACATCCAGCTCTACTGAGTCCTCAAAACACTGAAAAGTTCAACACATTTCCACGGAATCGTGGCAAAAACATGCAAGAATAATTAAAACAGTTTAATACGTCATTTGAAATGCAAAGAGGAAGGACAGATTCACAGAGTTCATTATCTTCTATTTCGACGATTGCAAGTGAAAGATAATTTCCCAACACAAAGTGTGTCAACCTATAACCATACTGGTGCCAACAACAGTTATGGCCAGTAAAAGTACAGTTACTACGGAAACCAGTTACTCCCGTTTTACACACATCACATCAGAACAGTTGGCAGCTACCATGGCAAATCATTTACCGACGCCTGAGGATGGTGCAGCCTCCTCACAGTCCACTAACAACAAGTATAAGTAAGTAAGTCCTCGTTACACGAGTGGTGCGCGAGGTGATGGCTGTCAGTCTTCAAAGAATTGAATGAGGGAGCTCGAAGAGCAACTTAAGGCCATTCCGTTCCTACAGGTGCGAATCTCAGTCCTAAAGGAGAGAGAAACGCCTGCTCATGCTACAGCAGAAAGCTCGCGAGTCAAAAATGAACATGCGCTCCATTGGTGTTGGTGACTCTCCTGTGGAGGAGGTAATAAAACCTGTAGATTCCATCGCCGACGGTGAAGAATAGCCGCCACCTGTCATGCCAAAGCCAAGATTAAAGTCTAAAGCTGTGGGAGACAACAATGTTATGGTGCCGTACCTCATTCAGCCTGAGCTGCCTCCCAGCTACACTGTCCGGGACAATGAAACCTTCATACAGGAAACGTATGTGTTGGAGAGAGAACGAGGAAACACAGCAGTCTACTCACCATTCTCCAAAGTGCCAAAAACCGCTCACCAGGACTATTGGCATCGGCGATGCTAATGTGCTGGATGATGGTCTTAAGATACACGAGAAAGAATTAAGAACTGTGATCATAGGTGAAAGCAAAGTCTGTAGGGAAGCGCCAACGTCGGTGTGGATTGTCGCGTATCAACAAGGATGTTGGCGTGGCTATAGCCATTGATGAGGAGAAACCTTCTACACGTACGGTGGGTGTTAATGTTGATACGGGATCCTTACTCACGTCTCTAAGCTTTAAGGCTGACGAGATGAGGAGTGCTCTGAGGGAAGTACTACACAAAAATGTGCGCAGTATCGGTGTGAATTGTGACCACAGGGCTCACACAATGGAACGAGGAGTACAGTTTTCGGAATATTCATTGCGAACCATCGGTGTAGGCGACTATGATGTTGACATAGAACTACGTGCTCCTGTTCCCACCAGAACAGTTGGAGTTGAGGCTCAACCTCACGTCATAAACAAAGCTGCCAACACGGACTATGGCTGGAAGCTTGATGCTAGTACCAACACAATGAAACTATACAATGATAATAAGTCGACGATGACGGACCGAGCGCGACTCGGCAGTGCAGGTACCATGACGGAGGCTGACAAAATGTATTCCGGTGGCACTCAAACCGATGTCATGATGTTCATGAGAATGGATCAGCTTAAAAATGCAGGATGTAACACAAAGCGAAAAAACACCTACAGTGATGGTGTACAAACAGATCTGAGAGAAGTGGTGTCAGAGGACTATGAAACTGGAGGTCATTTCGAAAAGCCGACGGCCAATTAAAACTAATTCATGGACAAATACAGACGCAGAGCCTCGTAAAATATAGCACGTCGATGAACACAGAGGAACCAAGGAAATATAGCAAATCTATTAACACTGATAAAGTGAGAACTAGAGACATGGGTTGCAGTGATGATAAACTTGATTCGTTTGTTTGTACGTTTAACGACGAAGAACAAATGGAGGAAACTACCGAAGAGATTGTAACTTGGACAACGGAACAAGAAGTCAAGAGTGACTGGTCAGGCCAGGCCAAGGGTCAAACAATTGAGCGTCACTGGGATGCATCCCAGGATGATAGTAAATCAAAAATATCTAAAGCGACTGTGGAGGCTCCAGAATCTTCATTAGTTGTTTGTATCTCAAAAGGCTACAAACTTGATGGCAAACTTCTCCAAAAGACAAGGACGAAACCACTTCTGAACATGAATGAAAAAAATAGTCGTGACGGGTTACACAGGTGAGCCTCAGAACCAACAAACGGGAAAGAAGTCGACCGCAGTCAAGAAGTGGAAAAAAAATCACCACCAAGGTGGCATTCATACACGTAACCACCATTACCAAACCCTATAAGGATGTAACCATTGCATTATGAGCGTAATCCCATGTTAAGTTGCAGAGAAAAAGTCATTTATATGGAAATTGAACCCCTTTTATGACCCCCGCCCCTCACGCTCCCCCCGGGGGTCCGCCACATCATTTGTACAAATTTTGAATCCCCAAACCTATAAAGATACAACACATTGCATTATGAGGTGCTATCTCAGCTTAGTCTATTTCAGATGAAGAAGGTACGTTTATATGGAAATAGCCAAATTAGACCCCATTTGACACCCCGCCTCCTACAGGCCCCCGGGGGGTCATCCACATTCATTTGTATTACAATTTTGAATCCCAACCCTATAAGGATGCTACCATTGCATTATGGGTGCTATACCAATGCTTGGTTTCAGAGAAGAAGTCGTTTATATGGAAATAGCCAAATTGGCCCTTTTGACCCCGCCCCTCAGGCCCCCGGGGGGTCAGCCCCATCATTTGTACAATTTTGAATCCCCACCCTATAAGGATGCTACCATTGCATTATGGGTGCTATCCCATGCTTAGTTTCAGAGAAGAAGTCGTTTATATGGAAATAGCCAAATTGACCCCTTTTGACCCCGCCCCTCAGGCCCCCGGGGGTCAGCCCCATCATTTGTACAATTTTGAATCCCCACCCTATAAGGATACTACCATTGCATTATGGGTGCTATCCCATGCTTAGTTTCAGAGAAGAAGTCGTTTATATGGAAATAGCCAAATTGACCCCATTTGACCCCGCCCCTCAGGCCCCCGGGGGGTCAGCCCCATCATTTGTACAATTTTGAATCCCCACCCTATAAGGATGCTACCATTGCATTATGGGTGCTATCCCATGCTTGGTTTCAGAGAAGAAGTCGTTTATATGGAAATAGCCAAATTGACCCCTTTTGACCCCGCCCCTCAGGCCCCCAGGGGGTCAGCCACATCATTTGTACAATTTTTAATCCCTACCCTATAACGATACTACCATTGCATTATGAGTGCTATCTCATGCTTAGTTTCAGAGAAGAAGTCGTTTATATGGAAATAGCCAAATTGACCCCATTTGACCCCGCCCCTCAGGCCCCCGGGGGGTCAGCCCCATCATTTGTACAATTTTGAATCCCCACCCTATAAGGATGCTACCATTGCATTATGGGTGCTATCCCATGCTTGGTTTCAGAGAAGAAGTCGTTTATATGGAAATAGCCAAATTGACCCCTTTTGACCCCGCCCCTCAGGCCCCCGGGGGGTCAGCCCCATCATTTGTACAATTTTGAATCCCCACCCTATAAGGATGCTACCATTGCATTATGGGTGCTATCCCATGCTTGGTTTCAGAGAAGAAGTCGTTTATATGGAAATAGCCAAATTGACCCCTTTTGGCCCCGCCTCTCAGGCCCCTGGGGGGTCAGCCCCATCATTTGTACAATTTTCAGTTAGTAGCCCATAAGGATGCTACCAGTCCAAATTTTGTTGAAATCCGACCAGCGGTTAT
This sequence comes from Argopecten irradians, assembly GCF_041381155.1. Taxonomy (NCBI): domain Eukaryota; kingdom Metazoa; phylum Mollusca; class Bivalvia; order Pectinida; family Pectinidae; genus Argopecten; species Argopecten irradians. Next base: position 43,203,881 of record NC_091138.1, read on the forward strand.
GGAGAAGAAGTCGATTGTTGACGGACGGACGGACGGACGGACGGACACGAACGGACGACGGACGACGGACGACAGACAGACGGACGCCGGACGCCACGGTATGGCATAAGCTCACCTTGGTCCTTCGGACCAGGTGAGCTAAAAAACTGTGTTTAAGACAACTTTTCCATTAACTTGCAAAAAAAGAGGGTCGGTAGGAACGTAAAACAACACGAAGGTAAATGATTTTAGAAAGCAGGTGATTAGTTTTCCTGGTTATTTTATCTGTATGGATGTCCCTAAAACCACTATGTTTTATATACATGTACTTTGTGCAATTTATGCTTTTAATACCAACATTGCTTTTCTTTTGATTGATATGAAAGACAGCCAAGTATTACATACATTGTTGTTATAGCATTCAGCAATGAAATATCTTATAAAAAATCTCCAAATGTATGATTCATGTAAACAGAAATGATTATGGATTATGGTTATGTTATGCCTGGTAGGAATCCATTTTCACAAGACCTATTTGAGAGCGACAGTGATGTCACACTCCCACCAAGCCCTTGCCCTGCAACTTCATCGGATGTTATAAACATAAGTTCCTCGCCGGCTGCTTTGGAGTAGAACATTGCAAAAAATGAAAGAATGATCTGCTTTTTAGTAGAACATTGCAGTTGGCATATATATATGCAAAAAGTAATAGCAAAATCCTATTTAACTTCCGAGGATGAGCGAGGTACATGTTTTTTTCAAATTTAACAAAAAAGCAGTTTTGGGAGGTTGGATTTTCGTTTTTTCAAAAATGTATAAAAAATTCGTTTTTCATCCATTTTTCAATCTGTTCTGCTGTGTTGTGATCAGAAAGACAAGGCAAAACAAATATTAGATACAGTTTGACTGCATAAAGTCATAAAAAAAATATGGTTGAGCATTGCTATTTGAAAGCACATGCACTCCAGTTACTGAAGTAAACCTTATTCAGTTTATCATGACTTTGAGCAATCTAAGATAAACCATTTGATCTTATCACGTTATATGATCCCTATATAACTGGATATACCTTTTTCTCTTCTTCATTTCTCCCATTTAAGTATACACGGTCCAATATTCAGCAACGTAAAACTTTCGCCAGTCTGGTAAAACACGTGGGAAGTTCAATAATAAATTATGAAACGGATTTCGGTGAAAAGGGATTTAAGATATTATTTCGACCCATCCATCGAAATTTCGGTTATTTCATCAATATGTAATCATTTTTTCTTTTCGTTTAAATGTAACTCATTGATACTAAATATTACATAAACATCACTAAATAATTTCACCTAATTGAATTTGAAAAACATTACACAATTTCTAAGAAAAAAGAAAATGCATTCCTGATCCGCAAACGGGGCACCTGCTCCGATATCCTTTTTAAGTTTAAGAAATGACGTAAATAAATCATTAATGAGCTTGAATCGAACGGTACAATATCGATCTGAATGTAAGCGCTTTTAATACACGCCGAGGGACTTAGATCGTCGTTATGTGGCAGGAGCGATAATAAAAGAGATGGCTGATGGCCACGTCGACATGGAGTACAAGAAAAGTTGTAATTTATAAATATGTCGATTTGTGACAGCAACAATTGAAGTATCAAAGCTCATATCCATCGACCGTCCATGACTGGAGTGCAGGCGATACGCCGCCCCAGTAAACCTTACAGAGTGTGGCAATGCACGTCCTTCGCCTTGTTAAAATCAGCGCTCAGTTGAATTTTCGGGATGATTGTGTTCAGTATTCGGCAAATTCTTATCCTTGTTCTCTACATCCTTCCACACATAATATATACCACAGAAAATTGGTCCAAGATATTATCACCCCTGTTTTTACATGGACTCTTAATTACTCCATTTTACTTCCCCAATTACAAATGAATCTGTGGTCCATTATAAAATAGCTGTTGGTACAGAACCTGTTACAGCATTCATAAAGAGTGTAAAACGGTACACAAAATACATGGCCTCAAGTCTTACCTGTTACACGGAACTTTGTCAATATCTACAGACCAAGAGACAATGTCCTGCTATGTGGAGTTTTGAACACCTTGGAGCCTCAAAACACACAAAAATCACACTCTTGGGAGTCACGGGAGGCCCACTGCAGAATGGGATTGTCTGAACTTGTACGCCTAGTTCAATAGCGGAAAACTATTAACAGTGGATGACAGAAACCTGGAGTTAGTGTATGAGATCAATAGACATTAAAAGTGGATTCCCTGCTGGGTCTTTACTGACAAGTTGCGAGAAAGGCAACAATTCACAAAAAGTGTATAAGAAATTACTATAATAATAATTTAATAAATAATCTCGCCTTGTGTTAACAAGTACATCATAGGAAGTCAATATTCCAAGGGTTTATCTATTATATACGAACGCTTGGTTATACTATCCCCTCCCACGACTATTTACACAGCAAAAGTGAAAATGCTCTCTGTGCAGTCACCCATAAAAATGAGAAAGTAAGATCTACAGTCCTCATGTATTGTAACATCTGTAATCCGGATTTATATTGGACTTGGCCTTCACATTATTAGTGCAATGAAAGTTGTGTAGTCAGCACTATAAAGCTAGCTATCGCTTAGCCTGTCTATCTAGCAATGCAGGCTCGTTATTGCGGGGGGCGATCCTTAGTTCAATTACCCGGCCTCCGTTCTCTATTATATTGTATTATAACCCATTAGAAGAATCTAATCTAACTATGGATACATTGGGTTGACCTGTGGTGGCTTCTTTAAAGCGTATGGAGCGCCCACTGTTCACTTTAATTGGTGATACCATGAGGCGGTTTCTTAATTCGCTGGGAAATTGAAATATAACAGTGTTGGAGCATCACTAACGACAGTGTTCAGCTGAACTAAGCACTGGGGTATCATCGATTAGTTAATAAGTCACGCGCATACTTTAGCGTCCAAGCTTCTTCGAAAGAGTTCACGTGGGGTTAAACATTTAAAACGTCGCGAAAAAGTTTACGTAATAACCCCTACTGAAGAAATAGTAAAGGCTGATATTTGCATATTTGAGACCTGTTCTTTCTGTAGATGGTAATAGTCAGATTTTATTAGGAAATTGTATAGATATTAAAAGAATTTGGAGACTTTCTAGCAAATAAATTGGCGCTAAAATGGGGATCGAAATACTCGGGGGAAGTCCCTCCCTCCATAGATGGCTGGACAGGGTTGGCAAACATATCGTACACATACAACACAATGCAATACACAAAGACGTACTATACCCTGATTTTAACTACGCAATCATTTACTGCATACATAACTAATATATTTGTTCTTCTAATTTTTTAGCTTTATATATGTTAAGCACGATGCTTGGAATTAGAAATAGTGTTATTGCCCCCTTTGTACAGAGAACACAAGAATATTGGTTATGGCTATCAGGATATCCTTACATGTAAAGGTATTCTAATTTTTTCAAAAAAAGTATGCAGGGTGTATGGGCAGATAAGTAAAAGATAAAGTAAGAATATTTAAACTATGGCTGCTTTGTGCACTGAATGCAGTATGTTCTTCTGTCAATTAACTCGCAGTATGATATTAGAAATAAAGCATACATCACAACTTTAATACTTCTGGATTAAAAAAAACTGCACAATCTATTTTTCTCAAAAGTATCCCTCCGTAGTGTGACTAAAAAAATAAAATCGTCTTCATTAGTAGACATTTTTGTTTCCATTAGTATCCATTACTAAATATATATCGCTAAAACACAGCGAGAATTAGCCTTAAGTTTGTTATCTCTTGACACACATGGTGTTGGGTAAGTGGAGCATGTTTTAAGTTGATTTAGATTCTACAGATCAAATGGAACTTTAGTATATAGGATATTATTTCAAATAATTTGTCCAATTTTTTATTTAAAGTCACAATGTCACAATACTTACCACCAATCACCTTAGAATTTCTTTGATATTTATTACTACCTGCTAATTATAGGCAGTGGTTGTAATTGAGAAGAAAACTTCCACTGTATTTCCCTGTTTGTATAAATGTACATTTTTTCATGACTTTGCTTTGGCGTAATTTGTAATCTTTTCTGTCATTATAGGTTTCAAGACAGTTTAGTGAGTGGGCAACAGTCCAAAAATGGGAAAAAATTAAATATGTTGGTGGACTTAGGTTAAAGAATGGACGACAACGAAAACTGGGGAAGTAGTTGAATCAGTCTGAATACCCTCATATTGGATAAAGTCTATCTCGAGTGCCACTGGACCAATATTGCACATCACGACTTGGCATACAAACTACAATGCTATGAGAGAAAAGCAACACAGAAACATAATGTCTCAAACCCAGGTTTTAGCGTATTAACTTTCTTCAAAACATGTCGGAAACGCGAAACATACAGTGTATACTGGTAACTCAATCATCAATCATGTTCCATGATTGTCAGAACAAGTAATGTAATCCACACTGGAGTGGAAAGTGACATTAAGTGAATAACACACTGTTATATGTAAGAAATATTGAGTTTTATAATCCAGATATTTGTCAGTCCTGTTAATGACTCATTATCTTATTTTGGTTTAATTTTTCTTAATGATATTCCTGGTTATTTTTTTCAGTGGTATATGATCCACTGAATCCTCTGTTTGGAGCGATATACACAAGCGTTGGTTCTTCCTTCCGCTGACGAGCTGCCAGAACTAAGTATGACGACAAGATAGATGAAAGAAGAGCAACCAACATGATGATTATAGCAAACGACAAATTTGATGACATAGAAATAAGATATATATAGGTGTTAAAAATGAAGTGAGAGGATTTTCATGTCATTCAAATTTATTCCTGGGACAAATGATCAAATGATAGTTGCATTAAAATCAAAGAGGAAGTCGATGGAAAGGATGCTTCCTATATACTCGTGTTTTACTGTTAAGGGGGATGATATAGTTCTTCATGATACAAAAATAGGAGATTTTAAATTTGAAGGAATAGAATTTATATGAGAATAATTATTGTATTTGATATTTTTATCGCAAATTACTTATTAATCTGTTGAATATATTTATTATTAAGATTTAAATTCAAACAGGGTATGATGTGATCCATTCACTATAATTTGTTTCATCCTAAATCATTACTGTCCACTTAAGACATTTTCACCCTAAGGCTTGTGGAAGAATGCGCAGAAAGTTATTATATATATAATTGCGTTTATAAAAACTTCTTATAAATTAATTATGATTTTTCTGACAATTTGAAATGTAAAGAATTGTTTAATATTTGCTATTAAATGGTTTAATGAAAACACAGTAAATGAGCTAAACTTAAAATTTACAAAAAACAAATAAATAGAAAAAAAACAAATTAGATGTAAAATTTTCTGAGGCCAGATTATTGCATTCTTTGATGTGATTGATACATACAAACCACAGTACTAGAGTATAACTACTTAAATCTTCTTCACGGAATCAAAAAACAGACAAATTTATGACATAACCCTTGTGTGATGCTATGATCTGTCTGGCTACATCTGTTATTGTTTCAAAAAAGCTACAGACAACTGTTTTATATGGTTACTTTTTTTTCATGGCATCATTTTTCACATTCTTGGGACTCAAAAATTGTACCTAGCCTAAAAAGTGTAGCAAGCCACTGCTACTACACTCCATCACACTAGTAAAAATAAAGGGAGGAAACTCTGAGCTATATGGTGGCAAAAAGATAAATGCAGTTTTATACTCACACATATTTTTTCTTTTATGATGTCAAGTAAATTTGTTTGCATTTCACAACGATATTTTTGAGGCTGAATTGAATTTGATTTCTAAGACAAGTAATTAATTTAAAAGAGATGACATAAAAGGAGTCAGATAAAACTTTGATATCACTATTTCCTATAATTTTGAAATTTGTCCTTAGTGGGCTTATATTTATAAGTTGATTATGTGTCCATTGTAATACTTTTTCACATATCAACGATGACCATTGTTTTTGTCTTTGCGAGGAAAAAATATCTTAAAGGGACTAATATATTCACTCAGGCTAATTCTATATACATAACCAACAAAGGCAAAATATGGCATAAGAAATGCGTAGATGCGACTGTTCTAAACCATTTCTTATGAAACATAAAACATAAAATATTGACAAATTCATACGTCAACATAGCATTTACGGTATTTCTTAATTAATATTGTTCAAGAAAATATTCAAAAATCGTTGCATCAATACTCGATTACAAGACAGACATAACTCACAATGACCGAACAGCACCGTTAAAAAACCCAGAATATAATTTCCCGAGCCAAAGTCCCGCAGCTTTTCTAACTAAATAAGTCAACCTCTATTACAACCAGCTCAGATAGAAATGTGATAAAAATGATATTTTTAGTGCAATGATAATCTCAACACTAATACAAAAGTACAAAACAACTCTACTAGTCTCTAGAGCACGTCTATCATACATCAGTTCTAACACCAGCGATGTTCATGATTAACAACACTAAGATTTAGCCGAGGGTCATAAGGGTTCTCGGCAATAACATATAATTTCGACCAACATATGCTGTAATGAGCGGTTAAAATCAATGCTAGTTCTGTATACACACTACACAACATGTCCACAGCCCCATAAGCGGCTTTTTTTTCAAGAGCCCTCATCACACATTAAAAAACCGACTGATATCTAATTTCCATTAGAACGTTGTTTTTTCCACGTATATACTTTTCTTATAAGTACAAACTTTTAAAATGTTCTCACTTTCATTAGACTGAATTGCCCCTTTAAGGTATGCCTCAGCATGAAATATCATATGGGTCCAATATTACTTGTGAAATATTACTTATGAAATTAATTAGTAAAATATTAGTAAATTAACACCATACCTTGGTACATAATGCATAATTTTCTTCCAATACAATATCATGTTACATATTGGATTTCATAGGTAATTTACCAGGTGTCCATTTCAACAATGGAAATCTTTACTCTGATTCATCAGAGTTACTTCCCTTTCTTTTACTCGGTCAGCACCAATGGAGTGAAACGAACTCTGATAGATAAGAATGGGATTTATTTTCAATAAAGTTTACATACATATCAACAAGCATGTTATTTGGAATTATAAAGTGCTACAGTATGGATTAAAACAGATTATCTTATAATTGCTTTTATTTGCGAGGGATTCAACTTTGCTATATTGGGAAATTGCACCCAAGATAAATTCCACGACCTTAATACCTGCAAATAAGATTTAAAGAATGACAAAGTAAGCATATTACAACTGTATAACATGAAATATTAGCTATTTATCAATTTTTGTTTGTGTGGCTGCTAATGAACCATGAACATAAAAACAGCAAAATTGGATTTTTTCATTACTATGAAATCAGCTAATCATAAAAATTTCAACCCACAAAACGATTTAAAATTCCATACCATGAAAGAAAATGCCAACTAAATTTCATGAGAAAGGTGTGAATAAGCCACAAAAAAGAAATCATGATATTTTATCCTTGTAAAATAAACAATTGTGCTATACATTTATAATAAAAAGTCGGAAAACATTGCAAATATTAAAGTTGTATGTATTTCAGTAAAACCACTAAAAAAGTTATGCATGAAGTTCTGGTGATTTTACTTATAAGTTATTATATTGATTAACTGATTGCCCAATACCAGGTTATTCGCTGATCTAAATTCATAATATAAACATGCAGTACAAGATCATAAATGTGCTTTAGTTTGTTTCTTTCTATAAAACTTCGGAAGAGTAAGTGGGGTAATTTTAAAAATGAAACTTATTTTTCTGATATTTTCTTTTTCTTTTTTTTCAATCTTTATCTTATTAGAGGCTGGTTGGTGTGTTGATGTCTGCCTCTTTGTATCAACAAGTGTTCAGTTAGCCAGTTTAAAAATGTTTGGAAAGATAAATCATTTGGGATATGGATGAAAGTTTCATCTTTGCTTGTATGGATTTTCTTTTGTTTGCTTAATTCTTTCTTTTTCTTTCAAGTAATTTTGTTTTCAAGCTCATCTGCTCTATAGAGTGCATTTCATGTCTGGGTTTCTTTAGATTTTAAGTCAGAAGCAGAGCATTATGTGTTTGTGAGACTTTCAGTATGTTAAAGTCAGGAGACTCCGTAAATATTCTAAGAAAAAAACAACTTCTTCGAATTAGCTTATCTTCAAAGATGTTACTTTTTTTCTTCAAGTGTAACTTTAATGATCTTTTCTCAAATGAAAAAAAAAGATAAGGTTATCTAAGTTTTATTTTTAAAAAAATGTACAAAAATCCCTGACTATAACCAAGAGTAGTTACAGTAAGATGTTTTATTTGTTTCCTTGTTTTTGTTTTTGATATTTTTTTTCATTTTGTAATCAGAATTATTTTTTGTCAATTCATATATTTAATGCTTTCATAATTATGTTGCTTTTTACAATATATGTTAAGTTTAATCATAAAGTTATTGGTGTGATGTTTTGACAGTCCAATCTGTAACTCAAAATTGATTGTAATACAAATCATATCTCAGTTGGACTTAGATCTTTTGATTATTAAGTCAATATCTATGTTCAATTAAAAAAATAACATAAATTTTATTGATGAATTTTAAAGTGCTGAGATAACAATACAATAAGAATAAACAGTAATAATTAATACATCAATACATCAAGTATTTTTATATTTATCTGGAATTACTTTTTTTGACAAATAGTCCCTGGGTTTGCTGGATAAACCCTGCATGTATTGTAAACTTGTTCTAAATGTTGTAACTTAACTCATTTACCCCTAGATATTCATAATGAACTCTCCTTGACTTTGAATTAGAAGAGTTCTAATGTGTTTTCAGGGGTCAATGAGTGAATTAACGTATTTTGTTAATGACAGACATTATGAGATTTGAAAATTGAGTTCTCTAAACAAGCCCTAAATAACATGGAATGTAGATCAATTTCTGCCACACCATTCACTTTGTATGGTGAAGATAACTTTGGATTTTTTCATCACTATTCACAAGTCTTTAATTTGTCAATTTCTTTGACACAACTTTCTTTTCTTTGTGATTATCAGAACTGTTAAGTTTTGATTTAGTATTTGAAATACACTGCCAAGATGCCATATATTTTTAATTGTATATTATATGCATTTTGTAAAAAAATCAGTACTGTGGTGAATTCATTGTTATGAAGAAAATCGTGATTAAATCCAGAAACATATTATATAATATATATATATATATATATATATTTCATATACATTTCTGTTGAATCTCAATTATTAAATCAAAATTCTGTGAGAAAAAATATTTTTTGAAAGCAATCACCATTATTGATTATTGTACAAGGGGAAGCAACTCCATTTGTAAAAAATTCCAAATTTGATCTTTTACCATAAAAATATACGGGATTCATCAATTTTTTTTCATCGATATTTAATTGATTTTTATTTGTTTTCATACTTAATCCAATTTTCTGATTGGCAGATACTTTTTCTTCACACTAGTCTACTCAACTTCGCTAGCCAAGGGTATTAGTCAGATTCTCTTTCGATTCTCGGGTGGTCCTGCACTGGGCCTCCTGCTGGATCACCGCAGTTGCGCACCTTCCATTTACGTAATAACCAACCAATTTAAAAGCTCGTATCATTGTTGTATGGTTGAAAAAATGGCAGCGCCCTATCAAACACGTGTTTTGTTTGCGACAGATTCCAAATACACATATGTGTGAATCATTTGTTAATTAGCAAGTTCGGACACCAGTTTTTTGTGTTTTATGCAGAAGTTCTGCAATGTCCAATTTTGTAACGAGATCACAGTGTATCTTTTAATTGTTTAATTTGTGAAACATAAACCATGCACATACTTTCCAATCTGTTTGGAGAGCAACGTCTCCAAGACGTTCATTTAGCTGGTATAAAACATCTAATTGATTAAATAGATAGTAATATAACTTCGCTAGGAGTTGATGTTGACAGGCATGACATGCCTGATGCCTCATTATACAAATGTAGGTCACTATACTATCACTATACTATCGCTTCAGTTCAGTTATGTTGACATATCAAAGCTGCGTTTTCATTGGTCGCCAGAACCTAGCCGCATCCAATCAGAATTTGAAAGCAAAAACACCTGTTCTGAAGTGAGATATGCCAAGGGTAGTAGGAAGAGAATCAGACTTAATACCCTTGGCTAGCGAAGTTGTAGTCTACTATGAAGAAAAAATCTAAGAATGGCATGAAATCTTGACATTATCATGACGCCACAATAGAGATGTCAATGTAACGTATTGATCTAGAAAAAATAAGTAATGGAATAGAGTGTTTAAACGTATTTGATGTTATCATGAAGTCTGAAAAAATGTTTATAAGCACTGATGTCACTATTTTTTTAACTTCTATGCGGATTCACACAGATTGCAAACAAAAGTTTCTTTCATTCCACCATGAAGTTAAAAGATAGTGACATCAATTCTTAAGTATTATATCGAAAAGTGTGAGAGTAAATCAAATTTGCTATTATGTACTTAGTGAATTCCAGATGTGTACAATTTTGTTATTTTTTGTTAAATTTCATTTTCAACTTGATCCAGTTTGATTTGACTGTAAAATGGAGGTTTAGCTGTATTTTTTGATTGGTATAGGAAATGTATGAGAGATTGAATGATGAATAAACTTATATTTTGAAATTTATGTTTTGTTGTAAATTTTGCTGAAATGTGTTTCATCTGCCTCCCATGATCACAGCATCACTTCTTTTCTTTGCTGCTGACTTGAGTTTTTTACTTGAAGTGTTTATTCCAGATTTATTTATGATTTGTTGAAAGGACACAATTTAAATCCTTGAATGGGGGCGGAGGGGGGGGGATGGAATTCATGAACTTTGCTACTTCAGGATCTAGGACAGCAATAATAATTTGATATCAGGAATATCATACGCCATGTAAACTTTAAATATGTAGGTACAATATTCCTTGCATCCTCGATATTCCATGCATTATGGATATCTATCACACATTAGTTATATCCACCCCTAGACTATATCAAAGCATTAATACTGAGTGAAGACTCTGTGTGTGAAAACAGATGAGGCAGCTAGGTTGGTTCTTTGCTATACATTTAAACAATCAAATAATACTACACTGTGTTCCTATTTATAAGTTGGGCGTCATTCTCTGTAGGCCTGTGGTTGGCCACTTTATTTCTCCTGAATACTGACAATGATAGTAACTCCTGAAATGTCAAGGATGCATTCTTTGTTATATCAAAGTATTCAAATCAATCAACTAAGATCAAACGGGTTTTTTTTCATTTCAGAATATTTTGTTTGATGTTATGACAACAGGTCAAGCCTATCAAAACACTCTATAGAGAATAAAAATAACATACAAATGTATATAATGCTATGATGATTATATAAAGAAAACTAGTATTACAAATACCTGGTAAATGTATAACGCATTGAAGGAATTTTACAATCCTAACCAACAACGTAAGTTTTTATATTTCTGGTTCATAGGCGCCTGGTACGGAAGCGTATTTAGGACATCAGACAAAAAAATAGCAATCTGCCCCGGCAAATAAATAATCTGCTCGGGCAAGATAATAATCTGCTCGGGCAAAATAGTAATCTGCTCGGGCAAAATAATAATCTGCTCGTACAAAAAATAATAATCTGCTCGGGCAAAATAATAATCTGCCCATGCAAAATAATAGTCTGCTCGGGCAAAAAGATAATACTATACCCGGGCAAATTAACTATCTGGCATAATGACCACACGTACAGGCAATATGCCAAATGGTAAGCTAGTAATAAGCTCAGTAAGTAAAACAGCAAAGGATGGATGAGTATATTGGTGTATATTTCGATCTCGGCTTTAGCCAAAAAGGAATAACAGAATCACGGAATATATATCAGTCAGAGACTAAACGTCAAACGAGCTACACGATCTTGCTTCGTAATGGAAAGGTATGTACCAGACAATTTATAATTAATTAACAGAGATTTATATCACCTACGTCTTTGATTTTAAGTAAGTAATGATAATATCATGCCTATATCCTTGCCATCGAGAGTGATTTGCATAAGTTGTATAACTTGTTTCGTAATCGATGTAAAAAAATAAAGTTTATATTATTGAAAGTGCATGTTTTTTTACAGAATAACAAAGATCAAAAGCGATGTTTGTAATATAATAGCCTGACCAAGTACTTGATGAGGTCTCTCCTTTTTCGACTTACGGTTATCCCTAACCCTAAACATGAATACTCTTGACTGCATCTACATTATTAGTATTTTTTTTTTTTTTTTTTACCATTTACTTTTGTGTATTTTTTCCAGATAAATATGGATACAGTGGCAAAGTTAGGACCCCATAATCAGGAGCTTGCACAGTTTCTTTGTTTGGGAGACCGCATGGATCTTCTTAAGTTTTGTACTGAGAAAAAATCCAGTATTTGGCGAATCGAAGAACTCAAAAAGGAAGAAAAGACATTATGACTCCATTAGAAAGAAAATGATGCTAGCTATAGGTAAACCAAATGATCGTGATGGAGAATCTGACGAGGAAGTGACAAAAAATCACACAAAATGATTGGAAATCAGAATGCGAAAAAAAAAAGAAACTAGGACAGTAGAGATCGGGTGGTACCATGAAGGCGTTAATGTTCGAGGATGCCTTGGAGGTGGGACCAGGAAAATGACTGTGATGCAAACCTACACGGTTGACAAGTTATTTTCAACTCAAAATGTCAGTATAAATGAAAAGTATCAAGTTTAATTTCATGTGGTCGAAATTCGTTTCAATTCAATATTCCCAAAGGCGTAGAGTCAAGTGAACATGTGCCCAATTTAAACATTAAAGTATATTTCTTATGCTCTAGTTTTTATTTTTTTTTTTTTTTTTACAAAATATCTTATAAAGTATACAAGATATCTTATAAAGTATATAAGATATCTTATAGCATATATCTTATAGCATATAAGATATCTCATTAAGTATATAAGATATCTTATATAATTATATAAAATATCTCATATAAAAATTAAATAAGATATCTTATATATGAATATAGTATTTAAGATATTTTATTCAATTTTCTATATAAGATATCTTATATCGTATATAAGATATCTTAATTAATTTATAAGATATCTTATATAATTGAAATCTCGTTGCTATATAAGATATTTTATATAGAATGAGATTTCGTAGCATTTAACACCAGAAACTAATTTCTCCCTCGAGCATCATTCGGAGCACTTCGGAACACATTTTAGAATCGTTCGCAATGACAAAGATGCCACTGAAAGGGAGAATCAACCGCTGTTTGGTTGCATTCATCGATGTATTGAAAACACAGAAGCAGTTAATTTCCCATCACTCTACAGTTGGTAGTAGACTAAAGGTTACACATTGTGCACACGGTGTGAACTACGAGTGGACACGGAGTGCACGAGGTTTAGACTACATGTAGACACGGAGTGCACGAGGTTTAGACTACAGGTAGACACGGAGTGCACGAGGTTTAGACTACAGGTACACACTGAGTGCACTACGTGTGAACACGGTGTCCACTACAGGTGGACATCGTGTCCAGGTAAAATGTCCACTACATCAAGACCACAGACAGACTAGATGATGTGCCACAGATATATGAGAAAAAATGTATTTATTCTGCAGCCTATATGGATTTTGACAGATAGAAATATTTATTGCGATCAGAAACATAATATTTATTGCAACATAAAATTGCCGTTAATTACTGGAAATCATTCGTACTGTAATGTTTATTTGAATAGATACATATAAAGTAAAATGTATCAATACATATTATCATACAATTTGATTTATAAATAAGGACGTTTATTAGAAGTTATAAAAGCAAATTAAGTGCGTACGGTAAACCACGTACTGGTTATGTCTCATCAATGGATAGTTCAAGTCCGCATTTTCCCAGTAAAAACTATTTTTCTTAGCTAGTGATATGTAGTTTAAAGATGAAATTCTTTTTCGAACGTATAAAGTGATGAACCTTGCGGAGAGTAAGATTTTCAGTGTTAGCAAATCGTCGCCCAAGAGATATTTTGATCGGCAAAAAATTTTGATTAAAAAGGATATATTGATGGGCATAATAAAAGCAAGGACATCATGCTAAACATAAAATTTTTCATAAAATTTTTAACTATGTATGTATGGAATATAGTTTTCTAAACGGCAAGGTGCGCAAAATAGTTTTAATCCTGTCAAATGTATAATACGTATACATTTGCTACATAGAACCTGGCGCGTTGTAAAGCATTGGAAATAAATTATGTGAAATCGTCCATAGACGTTAAAAATCGGCATTAGAAATTACATTTTATTGTGTCAACCGATTGAGGAACCTGTAAGCACTGGCTTATAGAAAGCAAAAATTTAGTATCGGGCATGTGGCTGTTCGTGAGCATCAACACTATTCAAAGGACCGATCGCAAAAATGTAGGTCACATGCCTGATAATAAATCAAACAGACAGAATCAAAATAAATCCAACTTCTACACATTTAAACTGTAGATTCATAGTTGTTGATTAGATTCTGAATTTGTCACAATTATATTAATTCTAGAAACTCTGATAATTTGACAATATCCTATTCTGACCTTCTTTACAATGTGTGATCTGATCATACATGTATACATAGTATATTATACACTTAAAATATGCCTGCTCGAAAGGTAGACCCCTCGGCTAGGACTGCAGTTGCCATGGTCACTTGGACTTCATACTGTTCCATCAACCACACGGATATGATAATCTAAATTACCTAACAATGGTCAGAGTGGGGCCAGGGGCCTGGGGCCTTCTTTGGGCACCCTTCAATATGTTCAGTCAAGTGTATCTCAGACTAACAACACCTGTATACATGAAGTACCTTATCCCAACCCCAGGAGGTCCCTAGCATACTGTACTTAGGTGGCAGCCTCTCTACATATACATTGTACTCATCACACAAATACGAAGTTATACAACAATAGTAGTCAATAGGGATAAGTATTTTAACTGGTAGTGCATTTTAATTTATTTGATAATGAAGCTTTATATATTAAAATAAAAAATAATTAAAATACCAAGTGTATAATTAACTCATTATGAGGAAAAACGGTATAAAGCTAGTATATTAATAATCCGAAATAAAAGGCCAAAATAAATAAATTCAAAGTAAAATCAAAATCATTTCTATGGAATATATATTCAGCCACTATAGGGCCTTCTTCAGTCCGAAATAACTCTAACACAACGTGTTCGTCTACATGTTTGTTTACATCTATTGTGTGCAGGTACGAAATGTCTCGGCCCGTTTGATGTATACGGCGGGTTATTTCGACCCAACATGCTATGTGCACTAAATCAACCCCAGTGTTTAAACAATGGTTATAACCACAAGATACTTTATCAGATAGACTCGTGTAGCCATAAACATAACACTGACGTATCAAAAGGGGATATTATATGCAATCACATGCACGGTCGAAACGTCAGACATACCGGCTTTTCGAGGTGGCAATCGAAAGAAAAGTTTGACAATCGACTAAGGGTATGTTATTGTTTTGAGACAACTCGTACCTCACACTATTCTCTAGACATAGTGCCTATTACATCAAATCTAATAAAATAAAACACAGATTCCTATTATCATTACGTTTGATAAAAAGGATCAGAGAAAATCCCACTAGGGGCCACGTCCACGTGATCCTTGATAAAGACCAGTCAAATTGCTGCCCCCAAAACTTTCACACCTAAGGTCATCTCGCCCCAAGAGCACAACATAGCTTACCGTATATGTATACTGGGACGAAATGTCGTATACACTTGATGCAGCAAGGTGCAGAACCTACACGTGGTCGTGAGTACACGTGGTATAAAGGTCACCTGAACATGACATGACCCCCCATGGGACGCTGTCAGATCCTCTAATCACCGGAATGGTCATAAGGATCTGTATTTTAATCAGATTTCCTATCACATATTGCTGTTCACAGTCGTGGTTCCCTAGTGACCACCAATCTCTCTACGGCAGGTTGCTCCCATTCTGACTTAGAATTGAGGAGCTTGTCAGCAACTGATCCGTGTATAGCGACCGCCTCTGAAACTTGTCGTTCGAGTGGCTTGGAGAAGGTCTTGATGACTTCACACTTGAAGTTTCTAATGTCACCTTCGTCTCCTGGGTGTTCTTCGAGCAAGTGCTTAGCCAGAGCATTAGAGAGATTACCACTCTCTACTTGGCGCCTGTGTTCCTGGAACCGGGTATAGGCATTTCGGCCGGTTTCACCAATGTACTCAGCCACTGTGTTGTGCTTGGCACAGATTTTGCATGTGGCTTTGTACAGCGCACCGGACCGGAAATGTAATGACCCACCACCAGAACCAGGGTTGCTCTGACACAGCACACACTCTCCTCGTTGACACTCATCACCAAATTTAGTGTCGGTACGAACAAGTTGCTGCTTGATCGTCTGCCCACCAGTTTCAACCACCCTGATATTCACGTCAAGTCTGGGCCCCTGTACCGCTGTCACCCCTCGCACACGTCTGGCAAGTTCTGCACCAGGAGTTGATGGTACGAAAATTACGGTGTCAGCTGGTCGAAACCACGAAGCCTTTTTCACGTTCTTCCTAGACCCGCGCTCATTCTCCTTCCAAGATCTATGCCGATATAGTGGCGTATCACCACGCTCGCTCGCGGATACCTGATTGGCATAGCCTCTGAGGGCAGCAATGATTACATTGGCCCTAAAAGACTCTGGGTATCCCGAGATCAGCATCATCTCTGCAAGATCATCCATAAGCTCTTGGCGCAGTTCTGGTACCAAAGATGGTCTGGTGTTACGCAATCGGCGTATGCCGTCCTGAATTAGGGATTGGCGTTTCACGGACACAGGGAGTGCACTGCGATTGAGGATGAATTGTGAGCTGGAAACCTCTTTCTTGTAGAACTTAAGCTTCCAGTCCACAGATCCATCTGCGTCGCGAATTTGGACCTGAATGTCCAGCAACGGCATCCATCCAGAATCATGGGCCGATGGATAGTCAACCTCCATTCTTGTATATGGGCATACTGAGTTGGCAACCTCTTTAATTATCTGCGACGTCCTCTCATCTGCTGGTCTTATTCTATCCCTCTCCACCAATTCATCCACAATCACGATCTTGCTCTCAACAAACCTACTACCTGGTGGTAACGCCTCCACAACAAGGTTCTGGTCATCCACATAAACTTTGTGTACGTATACCTGGTGGTTAAGGAAGGTTGACACGGTGGCTGCTGCCATTTTCTGCCTGAACTGTCGGCACCAGAAAATCATATGGATCTTGGCTAACGCTCCAGATAATTTAAGACCAATGGGACCTCCTTTCTGTTGGTGGTATAAGTCTCCCTGAAACGTGTAAGTATGGTGGTTCATTACTATTTTGATTCCCTCTTCCAAGGCCAACGCGAACATGAGACGTGTCTCATCTGACCTAGGTACACTTTCAAGTTCTCTAAATAGACTCTTGTCGGAGCCTGGTGGTCTTTCTCCCCTCCTCCTAGCTGAAGTAACTTCATAATTAACTAAAACATTTATTTCAAAATTATTGGAAAATCATATTTCATCCAATATCTTTTCATTAATTTAATTCTTTTTTACACTGGCTATTTACGTATATCGGAAACCTGATTATCATGACTATGTATATAAAATACCATATTACAATGTTGAATAAGTACCTAATCTAAATTAATTTTGATTATAATATATACATGTATTATTGGTAAATTCAAGGTTGTGACAGACATGCTTGATTTACGCATTGTACAGCTCCCGTCAGCTCCACTTCACGGCTGCCTGTCATGACAATAATTGAGGTGTATTCAGCATCACTTACTATATGTTTTGCCAGCTAGTTTTTACCTCATCCCAATCTAACCCACCCTCCCCCCCCCCCCCCCCCCCCCCCCCCCCCCCCCCCCCCCCCCCCCCCCCCCCCCGGGAAATGGTGTACATGTTTACCCAGGCTCTACAACAAACATGTACATGTATCTAATAAGAATGGTACTTTTGTGTTTCAAACTCATAAACCTATATGATTTTTAAAAGCTGAAGTATATTTGTTTGTCTTAATAAACTTCCATAGAAACAATTCTAAAATCACATATTATATAAAGATACTGCCTCCATTCTCATAAAGCCGTGCAAACACAGAAGGCAACGATTCTGCCCTATGGCCATCTATCGATGGTCACCTTGAGGTATACTGTATAGCTGGACACTGTGGCTTACAGGTATGACAAGTTTTAATTATTGGACCATGACGCAATATACGGTCAAGATAACTTGCGGGGTTGGGATCATAAACATATTGTGTGTACCGGTAATTAAGAATCAAAACAAGCTGAATTGGATACTTGTAGGTAGACTATAGCTACGTCATAAAGTGTGAAGTGGATTTATTCTGCATTATCTTTTAAAGACGTTCAGTTTTTAATAAAGAATATGTAATTAAGCTATTTTTACGTACAATACTTTTAGAACTTAAAATAGCGAAGAAAAATATTATAAAAGTGTATATTTTATGAAGGACGATGTACAAGGGTGTCGCTAGAAAACCGATTGATAGGGACCAAATCTTTTTATTTAAAAGCTATATGTATTACCCGGTATATGATTGTATTACTAATAGCTTAAATTATAAAAGAAAAAGTGTCTCAAAAGCACAGTAGGACTGGTTTTTGCCGTAGCTGCAAGATTGTAGTAAGACTTTTAGACAGAAAATGGTGTCGTCTTAGTAGGCCGGGTACGTATATTCGTTCTAGTTTTTGCCGCAATTCAAAGTTGTTTTTGACTTGTATTTACTATTTCATGTAAATGATATATATATATATATATTTAATGCAATTTACCCATAAAACATTGACTTTTGAAAACGTAATATAGACAATTTAAGATATGAAATGGAAACTACTGATATAAAATTAAATAGACATATACTTAATGAATACAAATTAATCTTTATTACTTTTTTGCAGTGAAAAGGTTTTATTCATGTATACTAAAAAAATATCGTATTATATAGTTATATATACTGTACATTAAATTGTAATTTAAAAAAAAAAAAAAAAAAAAAAAACCACTAAAAAATTATAATTACGTATCATTTCAAATTGAAGAACGTATTCTTCCCCGATCCCTAACTATAACACATCACCTTGTCTGTATAGGTCTGAATGTACCTGGACACGATGTCCACCTGTAGTGGACACCGTGTTCACACGTAGTGCACTCCGTGTCTACCTGTAGTCTAAATCTTGTACACTCCGTGTCTACCTGTAGTCTAAATCTTGTGCACTCCGTGTCTACCTGTAGTCTAAACCTAGTGCACTCCGTGTCTACCTGTAGTCTAAACCTCGTGCACTCCGTGTGCACAAGGGTGTAACCTTTAGTCTACTACCAACTGTAGTTGTCAATTCGAACATGGCGACAATAAATATATTGGCTATAATGGTGACCTATCTATACATGCATACTTTTGTCTAGTTCAACCAAACGGGTGATACTGGCGTAGCATGCGAAGCCAACAAGAGTCTGGCTGAACGAGTTGTAGTATACATGTACTTTACCAATCTCTCCCAGGACTCATTGCGGTCCTTACATTCACCTCGTGATATTGTGGGGACCGCAATGCACCCTGGGAGAGATTGATACTTTACAGCTCTCTATGACTTCCGGGTAGGGAGCCTTCATTTCTGGGCCTTTGTTGAAATCCCGTTGCTTTACAAAATATCTTATAAGATATCTTATATGTTAAATAAGATATCTTTTTATATCATATGATATATCTCATATACTATATAAGATATCGTATATTTTAATCAAGATATCTTATATATATGCAGTAAATGACATGTTGGCTTGCCATAAACTACACATAATATACAATCTTTGTTTTACAACCTACATAGAACTTTCCTTTGTAACTTTCTATTGTAAATAAAATGTCAAAAAGTAATCAATTACATTTCGAAGACATTTTTGGACATTATAAAGCTTACAACTATCGGTGTTTTCACAATGTGTACATTTAAAGATACACTTTTATTTTTGTGTGTGCGTTTTCTAATGTTAGACGTATGCAATTACAGTAGATATAGTTTGTCTCCGTCGGCGATGTTGCAATTGTAATTATCATACAAGAATATCATTCATGTAGTCTTTTTTTTAATTTTTTTTTATTTATTTTTTTCCATGTTTTCCCAACTTTGATCGTATGATATACTAGTACCATGAAATTCAGTACTTTTTGCTCCATGTTTCTTGCTTTCGCATGACTTTCAATAGGTTCAATTATCTTAATATTGAGATATGTTCAAAGAATATTCTACCTTATTCTCAAGAAAGAATTTCTTACTATGCACCCACTTTATTATGTTCCAATGAAGCATGTAATGTAAGGAGATATACATGTATGAAGCATATATTGTTATAAGCTGAAGTATGCCTTAATCTTCATTTAATTAAAATATGTTATTTTAAGTGAAAAGAACTCCTTTTTTATGTGTTTATTTATCATTTTTACAACACAGCATCAAAATCAGGTCCAAATTGCTACGCTTATGACACATATAATGGTTAATTGTCACTTTTATGTAACGACCACAAGCAATGACCTTTGCATAGATTCTTTATAGAAAATGAAGATCGGATCTAATTTGGTTTCTCAGATTAATATATATTTGTGCAGCTTCATATCCAGTGACTGGGCAAGACCAGTCATTTACAGGATATTTCAAATATGTCTCTATCACAGGGATGGCTCTCCTTGTAACACATCCAGATTCACACTCACGCACGTCTTCTCGATTGATGGGTACAAGTTTGTCTTCTGCTTGGTACAACTCCGGTTGGGAATGCAAGAGTATAGGACGTCCTCCTTGGCTATTTTGTCTTTCTGTTTGGCCGCATTCTATGAGAGTTCCAGGAATATTGAATCTGATCGAGATCATCCTAAAATATGAATAGCATTCATAAAACAAAGTAATGAAAGTACTTATGTGAAGCGATTGTTACCGGTAAAGAAATGCAGCAAAATGATGTGAATCTATGTATTAATATATAATCAACTGAAGTGGGACTCAATATTCTTACCAAACGTACACAAGTTCTTTTAAATGCTTTTCACTGGGCGTATGAATATATCAGATATGGTAAAAATATAGTCCGTGGTCATTTTTCATTATATTAAAAAGCTGTTTCACAAGTCATGTCAGAAAATATAATCATTTTGGCCTATGCTCTGTGGAATATCAAATAACATTTTTCTCTTAGATATTGTTATAGATGTTACCGGAAAACGACTGCAATTACGACGATTCAGGTTCTATCACACAACGCTTGAATGACAGTTCCCCTAGTTTTCTGGGGATAGATACTTCCTTTTTTAATTACCTGAATGATTTCCATGAAGCAAAATCTAACCAATTCTGTGTCCAATTGATCTCCCGTAAACTCTCCGTCTTCTTTCAATAGGTGCAAAATATCAATGTAATACTGCATACAGTTTTTTCGAAGAAATCCCCACCATGCCTCTATCCTTTGGTTTGTGACGCTGGTACCAGAAATAAAGCTTCGTTCTCCGGCAAATCTGTCCGTGTCGTGTCTCCGTAAGAATGTTTGTGGTGTTTTAATATGGATGTTTTCAGTTCCCATGTCTGCCCTTATTTTCCTTGGACAGCCACCCATTTCCATAACAGCACGCATATAGTATCCCAGTATTACTTTTGGATTATTGTTTGTATGATATGCTTCTAACCATATAATATTTCTGGAGAAACCATCAATACACCCACTAATAGTGATGCCGAAAGGTTTAACCTTATCATACCCATCAACATGCCAAATTTCATTCGATCCATTGCTGCGATACTGACGACGAACTAGCCTGTGTTTTCTACGAGCTTCAACACCTTCGGGGTCTAAGAAATTGAGAAGTTCACGGACAGATTTTTGGGTTATAACTAGTCCGTGTTGTAAGCATTTGCTGTGCATCCACCGGTAGCCAACAAGCTGGCCAGAAGTTTCCAATTGTTCTTCGATAAATAAAGCAACCGTCCATATATCCGTTTGTCTGCTTCGTCTTCTCAGTTTTTGCTTCCTTAATAGTCTTCGTAAATGTCTCTGACTGATATATATTCCGTGATTCTGTTATTCCTTTTGGCTAAAGCCGAGATCGAAATATACACCAATATACTCATCCATCCTTTGCTGTTTTACTTACTGAGCTTATTACTAGCTTACCATTTGGCATATTGCCTGTACGTATGGTCATTATGCCAGATAGTTAATTTGCCCGGGTATATTATTATCTTTTTGCCCGAGCAGATTATTATTTTGCATGGGCAGATTATTATTTTGCCCGAGCAGATTATTATTTTTATTTTGCCCGAGCAGATTATTATTTTGCCCGAGCAGATTATTATTTTGCCGGGGCAGATTGCTATTTTTTTGTCTGATGTCCTAAATACGCTTCCGTAGCAACAAGAAGTCAAAGCGCTAGACGACGATATATCAGCTGATCTCAGTGACAATGATATGCTTCTGAAAAGGTTTTGTAAACAAATTGATAAGGCTGCGATGGAGTGTTTACCGCAAAAGACGCATAGACCTTATTTGAAACCATATTGGAAAGACGGTCATGTAAAATCAGCACACACGCTTATGCGAGAACAACGTATCATATGGATCGCACATGGTCAACCGCGCGGATTCTGCTATGCATCATACGCTAAATATAAAGAAGCAAAACGAAACTTTAGGAAAGAGATGAATAAGGCAAGAGAAGCTTACTTAAACAAGCAATATGAAGATCTTATGACGGCCGCAGAACTAGACGTCGGAACATTTTTCAAGGTAGTGGGCTCAAAGAATATCCGAAAAGAATCATGTAACGAGCTGCGTGTTAATGGCGAGATAGTACGAGATCCTGATACACTCAGAGATATCTGGTACCAACACTATAAGCATTTAAGTAGTCCTATAAGCAGGGCTCACTTTGATGAAGAGTTTAAAACCCATATTGAATCAGAAGTGGCAAATCTTCATGTGCAGTCATACAATCTTGGATACACCAATTACTAGTGAAGACATTTTGTTTGAACTGAAATCAATGAAAAGAGGAAAAGCGGCTGGACATGACAAGATATCTGTTGAATATCTTCAATGTTTGTCAGGCATTATTGTGGAATTATTGGCAAAAATATTTAACAACATTATACGAACCGAAGTCTGCCCGGATCATTTCAAGTTAGGAATAGTTATAACGTTATATAAAGGAAACAATAAAGACAGACTTGACGTCAACAGTTATAGGGATATAACCTTAATGTCGGTAATTCAAAAGCTTTTCGAGAAAATAATTTACAGACGTTTACTTATATTTTCGGAGATTAACAATTTTCCCTCTAAATTCCAACAAGGATTTCGCCGGGGATGTGGTAGTATTACGGCAGGATTCATTCTAAATGAAAGTATATCTAGCTATATGGAAACGTCATCTCCGGTATGTGTAGCATTTTTAGACAATCAAAAAGCCTTTAACAGTGTTTGGATAGCAGGCCTCTTCTACAAACTATACCAGCTCGGAGTCAACTCGAAAACATGGAGACTTTTGTATAACTCCTTTCAAAATATGAAAGCTATATGGTACTATATGGCGGGAAAATGTCGGAAACCTACTTCGTCAAACAAGGCGTCGGTCAAGGCCGCATCATATCTGCCTGGATGTTTCTCGTCATGATTGACAGCTTAGCGCATGAATTGGACGACTCTCGAAATGGAATAGTTGTGGAAAATATACATATTCCATGTATACTTCTTGCGGACGATACTTGTGTCATATCTGGAAGCAATACCACACTGCAACGACTCCTCGATATCGTATACAACTACTCACGGAAATGGAGGCTCAGCTACAATTCTACTAAAAGTGCAGCAGTAATATTTCGTACAGAGAGAAGAAGAGTCGATTTAGGAAAATATAAAGTATCACTTGGTGAAGAACAACTTCCTATGGAAAGATAAAAAATATACGCGGGCATTACTTTCAACGAAAACCTCAAAAGCGACCTCGCTATGCAGGAGTCGACTGCCAAGAATAGGAGGAAATTGAACAGCTTCATTTCGATAGGAATTCACAAAAATGGAATGAACCCTATCTCAAGTGTTTCAATATGGAAAAAGTGATTTTACCATCTCTCTTATTCGGATGTGAACTGTGGAGTAATTTTTCCAACACCACGTTAAACGATATGGAAATATTTCAGCGTCAAGCCGCGCGCAGAATACAAGAATTCGACACCCGCTCTCCGAAAGCTGTAACTATATCATCATTAGGCCTTAGCGAGATAAATGCAGAAATTCAGAAGTACAAGCTCTTCTTCTGGAATAAGCTTTATACAGGGGATGGCGTCTTTCTATGGAAGCAATTATTTGATGTCAGACTGAAAACATATACGACAAACAACATCAATTCCTTGGGATTTATACCGGATGTGCGCAATATAATGAAAAATTACAATATCGAGATTTTCTTTGGATTGAACAACCCTGACGACGATATTCCTTCAAAGGGACAATGGAAACAGTTCATAAAACGGATAGTACAAAATCGCGAGGAGGAGAAATGGAGAGAATCTTTGGCTGCTAAAGAAAGTCTACACATTTTTGCTAGCGTACATACTAAGCTGGATACACATCCACTGTGGAAGATCTCTAAATTAAGTGTGAAGGATACGTGGCAGATGAGTGACCTTATACACTTATCCTTTGTCTGGGAATGTGTTCCTGTTATTTGCAAATTATGTGGTAAAACGGTAACTGATATAGAAGTACATTTTCTGATAGAATGCCATAGTCTGTTTGCTAAGAGGGATCTAATCCTGGAAATCATTGTTAATTTTCTTCATGTTAATGACTATGTTACATTTACGAACATGAGTGAAACTGATCAAACAAAAATCATCCTTGGCAGGCGATCACAAGATATCGATTTGTCATACGAAAACTGGACAGAAATGATGAAATACATCTCAAAATTGATACCTAAAATGTATGCAAAAATTGTTGAATATTTATAAAAGACTGACGAATCTAAGAAACAACTAGAATATGAACAATAAGTAAACCAGACATAATGTAGCAACGTTGCTCGAACTTGTAAATATTAACGTTTAAGTATTTCACATGAACTGATTCTACACTGCATTTTTTTTCTTCTATGTTCCTTGCTGTTGTAATCTCATAAAAATGAGGAAATAAAGAATATCTATCTATCTATCTATCTATCTATCTATT
Source organism: Argopecten irradians (assembly GCF_041381155.1). Classification (NCBI taxonomy): domain Eukaryota; kingdom Metazoa; phylum Mollusca; class Bivalvia; order Pectinida; family Pectinidae; genus Argopecten; species Argopecten irradians. The sequence goes on from NC_091138.1 coordinate 43,229,232, forward strand.
ATCTACATTTGTATATATACAACGAATACAAAATCAATTGGAAATAGGAACAAGTGTCAAAGACACTTATGTAAACCTATCACCATGTATTTTACAGCAATTTATAACTTTGGAACATGATAACACCATTCTTACATGATAACTCACTCACTCGCATTAAAAATTTGGTAATGAATAAAGAAAATATATAACAAATTTAAACTCGAATGAAATTTGTGGGGTGTATTAAATATCTTACATGTAACTATTCAACGGAAGCAAATCTGCCAGTTTTAATTATGTAGTGCTGTACGGCTAAAAATATCGATTTATTATCAGCTGTAGAAAAAGATGCATCTCCAAAAAGAAGAAGATCCAAAGTAACATTGAAATCTAATGAGTGAAGGTAGCGTCGTCTTATTTCATCAAACAGAACACATTCAATCTTTTAAAGGTATCTTAAAGAGGTTCTATGTTAGAGTAATATACATGTAGAATGAACATGTACTTGTGTCAAATTATTTCGCTGGCTATATTCGGTAATACTGTGAAATAACTTACTTTCGAGACTAATTATTTTGGCAATTTCTATTTTAGTCTGGTTCCCTGCTGCGAATGCACCGATAGCTCTGCGCTATTCTTAGACTAAGAATAGCGCAAAGCTATCGGAGCATTCGCAGCAGGGAACCAGACTATTTCTATTTCAAAACTTGTTCGCGGAGATTAAGCTTCGCGGATTTAAAATTGAATTGAAAACATTTTTTTGAATTTAATTGTGCAAGAATTGTGGAAGATATCAATTCGCGGGGATAAACTCACCTTGATCACGAAATTCGCGAAAATAAAATCGCACGAGAAAGAAAGTCTGTTTACAGTATCTGGATCGAATGGACAAGCTATGGCTGAAACGCAGATTAATCTGGTGGTCTTGGTTTCCTCAAGGTCTTTGATCGATTTCCCTACCGACGTCCTAATTGCTGAATTCGACAACTACGACATTGGATGAGCGCTCTCCAGTCATTCATTACTTGAATACAGTATACATTAAATAGTGGACAAGAAAATAGGGTTCGTATATCCAACGAGGTCCTACAGGGTTCAGTACTACAGCCTCTGTTATTTTCAATTCATGCACTTTAATTGTCTGGATTCAAATGTACGATTATACGGCGATTGAATGCTTTTCTTTATAGGGCTTTTCATACTGCAAACTATTGCAAAAATCGATATCCCTACATTTTTTATATAAGTATTGCATTTTCAAAGTTTTACTGGCTACATTATAATTAGCTTTGATTCCATCGATATGGTAAAAAAATATCAAGATATTGAAAATATATTAATTATGTATTTGCAAATGTTATCATTTATTTCAAATTATGCAAAATGCATTCACGAGTTCCACCGCCAAATTAAAATCCTACTCGAATGTGTTACTGTATTAAGAAACATATATACATAGAGATTGGAAACTCCTTCTTTGTCTTTGTTGACAGGCAGAGGGACCTTCGGTTTATAGGCATTTTGCCTTGGCTAACTACTTTTAAGTGTAGTCTTTTAAACATCATATTTTTGCAACAACACAAAGATTAAACATTATATCTTGTATCATGGTTTGACGAGATCAGTTTTCCGATAGATGCTATATAATATGATTTTTAAAATCACGAAAATAAACATTTTTACCTGTTTTTCGAAACTCAGGCATTCAAAACCATTCAAAAAGTGCGTTTTGTTTTATTAATAAATAAGTTAAATTATATCATTTTTTCTTTCCAAAATCGTATTCAAACCATCTGAAAATCACTGAACTTTTACAACGTATCAATGTTATTCTTTTATATTCAACTATTTAAGAATTTATCTTAAAAAAAACTAAACCTAAGAGGTACATGTACATCTACCGATCGTAAAATTGGAGGAGTTGCCAATCTCTATGTTTCTGCTATAATCAAGGACGTAAAAATTGTACATCTCACTTATAAATCCTTGCTGCAGTTAACTCGAAACTATAATAATAATTGCTAGCTTAAAGGATCACACTTAATATAATTAAAAATGAGTGTTATTAAAGACTAAAACAATCTAATACAAAAAAATATTTATTTATTTTAACAGGGGAGATTGGTTATTTTTACAGGGGAGATAACTCGCACTTCTCAAGCTGGTACGGAACTCTTCTAACATAGAAACAAGCAAAGATCATCTGCAAGAATGGCGGAAGTGAGTGTCTGCGAGTACTTTCTGAAACTAATTATTGTTTATATTATCTTTAATACACGTTTGTAATATATTTTCGTTGTTTAAACTCAACAATTTATAAGATATTAGATATTTCTTCATACGTATTGGTAATTTTGCACGCTATAAAAAGACTAAAAAGCATTTGTAAACACTTATGAGCATCGACAGGATCTGTTGATCACATGACAACAAAAGTCATGACCAGCTGACAGCTGAATGTCAATGGACCAGTCATAAGTCAGTAGATCATCGTCGACTGTACACAGTATCTCTATATCATTTTCTAACATTATTACGATATTGCATTGAGTAGGAAATTAAAATGACGTATTTGCATGTATTTTACAGGAAATAAAAGCGCATCTGAACAAGTTGATGAAAACGTGAGTTATAGTACAATAATCACATCAATCTGTTAAAAGTTATTATGTTTTAACACATCGTCGATGCTGCAGGGGTTACTTTCACTTATGTTGTGAATACAACGACAATGATAGTAACCCCTGGAGTATGGAGGGTGGTCCTAACCCTGCTTTGTACATTGTACAAACATGTATCCTTCTGATTAGCCCGAGATACTCTGGCCTTGACACCAGACATAGACATTATGACAGATATATGTCTGGTGTAGGGCCAGAGAGCAGCGCTATATCAAAAGGTGGAACTTGCCGACACCGTTAGGTATCGGGTCAGGTCATACCAAACGGTGTCCGCCAGTTCCACCTTTTGATATAGCACTGCGCTCTGGCCCTACACCAGACATCTTATGATCTATCTGTCATAATGTCTAAGTCTGGTGTGAGGGCCAGATCAGTATCTTGGGCTACTTCTGATAAACATACCTTTATTAAACATTGATTACAAAAAATTGTAATATAACTTTAAAATTGTATTTGCCGTTAGTGTAAAGGGATACAATGCTGACGTTAAAGGTTCATTGTATCACATGTTGAAAAACATTGTTTAATTCATTGAAAAGGGGACTTTTACAACAACACTTCTCCAGAATAGGGGAGGGACACTAATTGGGGGAGGGGCGCTAATTGGGGGGAAGGGGTGCTAATAACAGAGAATACAGTATATCATTGCTGTTTATAAATTGAAGTATTAACCAAAAATAGTAATGGAAATTTGATATTTTTGTTGCAGAGTTACAGGACTTTATGCTATATTAGTAACAGACAGAGATGGCGTTCCAGTTGTCAAGGGTAAGGGAGAAAGTATATATATAAAACAGTATGTATATAATTAAATAGAAGATTTAGACCATTTTGTGTCGCTGGCTAGATATAAGGATCAATTTAAACCACTGACTTATTTCTACTGTAGAAAAATGCATCGACTGCTCTTGTTGAAGCTTTAGTGATCGATGAATGTTACTCTAGCTGAATGGTGTGTAAAGAGTGGTTAGTTTTCACCAGTCTCATTTCAGCATCTAACTGCCTTTTTATAAAATCAATCAACTAGATAGCTTGATGCTGTAGCTTTGCACAAAATCTTCAAAATGCACTTGCTAGCGTATTATGAATTGATCGCTTGCAAAACTCTGGCATCTACAAATAAGGCTTACAGAGCAAATAGTGGAGAAATTAAACTATTCTGTTTTGTTTATAGTGTCGTCAGAGCAGGCACCAGAATTGGCCTTACGCCAAGACTTCCTGTGTACCTTCAGTGCAGGAACAGAGCAAGCCAACAAAATAGGGTTTAAGAAGAATAATGCTGTTGTCTGCATGTACCAAAACTATCAGGTATGAATTAGTCAAAGATGGATTACTTTAGCTAGCAAGTTTTAATTGGTTTTAGTAACTAAAGGATAGCTATGTATGTAGGGGAGGCAATCTCTAAAGATATATAATCAGCCAATTTTAAAAACATGTCAGTCTGTTTGTCACAACACAAATGTTTTGTAAAGTGCATGTTTTAAAAAAGAAATTACAATATATAAACAGATATGAATATATTCATGTACAATACATACTGGTAATTACGTATATAAGGTTTCAGACAAAGAGATTTACTTGTAAAATTTTGATATGTATGCCTTTCTCTTTATAGGTGGTACAAGTAGCTTGCCATCCATTGACTGTGACATATATTGCTGAGAGTGATACAAATACAGGTGAGAATAGTTAATTATCTTAAATTATTGCCAATATTTACTTATAAAAGTATTTGAAATCAATTTAGAAAATTAAAGTATTTGAAATTGATTTAGTAAGCTAAAGTATTTGAAATCAATATAGAAAATAAAAGTATTTGAAGTTAATTTAGAAAACTAAAGTATTTGAAATTGATTTAGAAAATTAAATGCTAGAATTTCAAAATTGCCAATTTGACTATGTGATATTACTGACTTTATGTTTACTAGTAATACACAAATGTATGTATATTCACAGGTTTGCTGTTGAGTTTAAAAGAAGATATGAAGGACATCTTAAATGACATTTCATCTGTAGTCATAACATCATAAACGGGAGTGTTACATATACCAACACAAAAAAGTAGATATATGTGTAAGTTATTATAAAGTAACTGTGAGGATCCGGTTTGGTCCAGTGTTTGAGTAACAACCAGAACATGTGCTTTGTTGTCAGTGATATTGATTGTGTAAGCAAAAATCATTAACATGCTGATCAACCGGAGTTTACTTCCCTTCCTTTCACGGTTAAATGAAAGAGGTTGTACAGAAAGTGGGATTCTGAATGTAAAATTTGTAGAATTTCCATGTGCAATCTTAATTAAGGTGAATATATTATGAAACAATGAAGAACATGTATCTGTTTAAATTGCATTGCAGTTAATGCATGTACATGTTCATATTTTAGCGAAAATTGAATTTTTAACAAGTTTCTGGGTTAATTGCATTTCTGTATGTAGTTAATACACATACTCGAAACTGTGTTTGTAATTTATAAAATGAGTGGTTACAGTATGCATGTTTATGCACTGCATTTATATTAATGAGAGAGAAGTAATACATGGCTTTATTTCATCCTCTTTGGACTTAATATATTTGTTGTCACACAGAGAGACTGTCTTGTTTTAGAACTTTTTATGTGTGATCTCATTTATGATTTTGAAATTGAGACATTTGATATAGACCAAAGTTATTTTCCTTTGTTTACAATGAAAGAGAAGTAACGCTGATAGATGAACCTTGCATGGATTTAAACATATGTGTATATTGGTAAAGAAAGGAAGAGAAGATTATTACTTTAAAAATATGCATATTAAAAACGTTGCAAAAATGAAGTGTGAGTGTGTTAGTATTATGGATGCTTTGTTACACTGTAGAATTCTAAAATACCTAAAAGTATGCATGTTTAAGGACCGTTTTCATTTATATACAGTTTGACTGGTTGGAACTACATTGGTAGTCATTCGTTTTTGAATTAATGACAGATCTGGTGATTTTATATTGTTATCAGGTGAGCCCAGACGTAGCATTCAAAGGCCCTATTAAAATCTGTAGGATTTATTCATGAAACGATTATTTTTACAAATGGTCCAAATAATCAAATTGCATAAACAAAAACGGCCTTGGTTTGAACAAACATTACTTTGCTCCATTAGCAGTAGTACTAGTAGGCACCATGCAAAAGTAGCTCTAAAGACGCCATGGTTTTTTATGGTAACAGCAAATGCTATACCTGTCTTACATGAATTGCCTCCCCTGCTTAAGTAAGTTGTGAGTGCTCCTGTGTAGCGGAAAAAAAATCATGGGAGAAAATTGAGAGCACATGGACCTGGCACAAATTTCTATCTATCATAATATATATAACTACAGTTGGTAGACATTCGTGCCAGGTCCCTGTGATAAAGAGGACTTGCATTATCAATTTAGTCAGTGTGATGTTCATGACAGGTATTTTTATTCAACTCTGAACAGGTTGAACCATAAAAACAGAATATTTGAATACTGTATATCTTCAGTTGTAAATGTGAATAATTTTTAGTACACACATAAATTTTTAAAGGAAACTTGTATGGAATAATGCTATTTCTGTTTGAATAATTGTTAATTCTAAAAGCTGGTACAGCAAGATAGAAATCAGAAAGTAGAATATTCATTCTTCATAGTTTGTGGTAGAAATGGTATACAAAAGTATCATATACTTTAAGGATGTGTGAAATATACTATACTCTGTATTTGAATTCATAGGGAACTTATTGTTGTATAAAATTTATGAAGTCAAAATAAATAAAGACATGTCAATAATAATGTATGCTTTGATCTCTTATTTATGAATCTCCATTGTTATAAACGTATATAAAATAGATAATTTTTCGACATGCTAATTGAATTTGATAATATTCTCTATTTATTGTATTTTAATAAATTCATAAATATTATAAATTTCATTTCAGTAACACATAATTTGTCATAACTAAGTATTCAAATACGCTATACATGTAAATGAAAATCGGTTTTAGTTGGAAACATAATTTAACGCGAATTTGTGCAAATTGTTTGAAATCATGGTACAGACGTGAATAGATACACAAATTATTTAATAAGTATATTCTGGTAAATGAAATTGTTCACGTTCTACTTTCCAAAGTATGATGATTAGGGTTTAGTTAATTTCTTTAATTTCTGATACGATTTTAATACATCAAGTGATTCAGAGAAAATAAATTTGAATTCCATACCAGAAAAAAACTAAGGTAGCCCATGGATCGAAAAAATGGTGAAAATATACAGCATCTTAATTTTCACTTCTCCATAACATCTCTCTATTCAGCTAGGAAAAGAAAGTGTGGCGTTTCTCTTTCTATTATCACAATAACTTAAGTGTTTCAAGGACGTGTACAATACTTATAAACAATTCGTAATTTATACTGTCAAAGTGAATCATATAGTGTAATGCAGGCGAAATTGAAATTAACTAAGCATTTCTCGACGACAGGGAAGTACATACATGTATATACATATGTATATACGTAATTAAGTAATAAAAAGTGGTCCGGATACTTTACTTTAAACGTGTTTCATATGAATTCTTCAAGATGAATTATTAATTTTCTGTAAGCTTTCCTTTCATGTTGATTGTTTCCAGAAATCAGCCTAGAATAATTCATAATATCCTGCACAATAGCCTATAATATGATTGAGTTCTGTATCAGAAACTCAAAAGTGACATTTTATTCGTGACTCGTTTTTGTAGCCAGCGTATTTCCACATTGGATCAATGAAATTTATTAATTTTTTCAAATTTTGTTTCCGAAAGCCAACATATCACGTTGACTCATTGTCAAAATAACACCGATCGTATTGAATCAATTATACGCAAAAGAATGTCCCAAGACAAGTTATATCTTAATGTATTAATACATGTTACTGGTTTGGTTGGTTTTACTCCCTGTCAACAGCAATGGTCATTTAAGGACATGCCAGGTGTGCTGGCGGAGGAAAACCGCAGTTCCCGGAGAAAAAGCACCGAGTCAGCGGCCAGTGCCTGCACCCTGCCAAATGCCCCACAAGGGATTCGAACACGCAACCAAATGGTGTAGAATTTATGGTAATGTGTATGGGGACATCTAAACCAGTCGGCTTATGTTAATGTCTGCATGTAATAGGTATCTTCAAATTCCCAAATGACGAACATTTTAAAACACCTGTGTACAATCATGGGTATGAAATTAAGACCATTTTTAAAATCCTTCTTATTGGATATTATTTTGATAACGCTATATGAAACTTAAGTTCCACGTTCGTCAAATAAATCATTAGTTCGATCAGTAAAAAGTATCTTTTTGTCAAGATACTACGGCAAAGTTTGCATTAAAAGAGAATATATAATCTATTAATCATTTACCGGAACATCTTATGAAAATCCCCGGTGTATTTTTTTAGATCATTAACGACAAATCTTGAGTCTCGAGCACCGGGCACTACAACCCACTTAACAAATACTTACAAAATTCATCTTTGTGTATTTAAAACACGATATAACATATATATGTATACATAGTTTCATAAGGGTATGGACCGTATAAAATGTGCAGCTGCAGTCAAATCGGTTAAATGAAGGAAGGTGGTACCAGGCATCTTAGAATACAAAACCGGATGTATAAGATAATACTAACTATTTTATTGTGATTCTGAATTAATACGAAAAAGTGAACATGCAGAGCATACAAAGGGTATTTTTGAAAGTGGTATTTCAGTGTTGGTTTTGCTCTCAAGACTTGGAACTGAACTAGAGGTTGAAGATTTCGGCAAACATGGACAGGTAAGAGTTGTAGAAAACAATCTCATGCATTCTGGTGGTTAGTACCTTCCTGGACACAGGGAGCTGATTATTTTAAAATTTGGACCAACCAGAGTGTCCTTAGAGATGGTTGTTAGATCGGTAGAGGCCTATTAATTTTGGGTCCAGACAACAACATAAGGATGCTACGATATTTATCTAAAACGGTCTATTGGCACTCTGATGGGTCATTGTATAAACTGTAACTAACTTATTTTCAGATCCCTGTGTTCTTGGACGGACGAGTCATGAGCCTGGTCAATATTTTACAGGGACTCGACACATTAACGCGACAAGAAATTGAAAAAAAATATATACCCCACTCCTTTATAGTTTGATATTTCAGAGACACTTTTTGGTCTGAATGCAAGGAATCTGAACAATAAGGTAACCGTCTTAGACAGGGTTTTGATCCTAGTTATACAGACACCCATAGTGACCAATTTTACACAGTCATATAGATGTGTATGTATTCTGTATAACTATAGAATCAGAACCCTGTGTACTGGTAGTAAAATAATATATTACAAAATAGGTTCTAGATCGTCATATACATATACGTACAAGGCACAGTTTTATTTGTCAGCCTTCAAATACCTCAATATGAACTGTAACGTCAATTTATACTTCAAAGGTGCTCCATCACCGACAGAGTGTTAAACGATACTCATCATTTGAACAATAATTGGTTGTTTACTCATGTAATTGTATTTCTGATTAACACGCAAAATCAAATAAAATAAATTGATTTGCTCCTGGTAGATTTTTAGGTCGGTGACCCGAGTTCAATTCCTAGACAGGGAACTAGACAGGGGTGTGAGTTTATCCCTGTTCTTTTACACGTCCATTATAATATTATCGAAACTGAAGACTAGTTTGAATAGCGATACATACACGCGAATAAAAAATAATGTTTTTCGATCATATTTACTTGAATATTTAGAATTTTGAATGCAGTCTTGTATATCTACAATATACATATTTACAGGCTCTTGGAGATGAACGGAAGACTCAATGATAACCAAGAAAATACCCGGATGTCCATACTTTTATCCAGATTCCTGGACCGAGAGTTCCACGTTGGGAAAGAGGTAGTCTCATTTAAAACGAGAAATCTGGTTGCTACGGAATGGTTGTCAAATGATGACGATGCTAATCTCCACGAGTTTCACACCGGCAGTCGCTCGGAGGGAGTTCATATCAAGAATTCCGATATTGACATAATGTACATCGACAGACTTGTGAAAGTGCTCTATCCTGATCAGTCTATCTCCCAAGCCGATCAGGATAAGACCATATTTCTGATCAGGGGGACGGAGAACTGCCGGCCTGGCTTTGTGGCTCTCGAGTTAGGTAATATAGGGAAAAAAGGTCGACCGGCGATACCGAACTCAATTGTCAAAGTTGATCGTAGATTATTCATATCAAGCGATAAGTTCAGATATGAATCCAGTAAGTTATTCACATCAAAAGGTATACATAGTATGCCTAACGGGCCAAGCAATACGGTGGAGATACTGACTGGGATCGACTCTGTCATCTGCTTCCCTTGTGATAGTTGGCCTCGAGAAGCCGAAGAGTGGCTGTCGCGCTCGCGTCTCCATGGATGGCCTAGTGAAAGACTGCTCAGGAAAATTAGACGAAAAGGCTGTCATCTTGTCCCAGTAGGGGATAAATGCTTCCAGAACACTCTGTTGCAGTGGCGGATCACCTTTGTGACAACAGAACGACGCCTGATCCATTCGCTAAGTCACATCCAATTCCAAATCTACGTACTGTTGAAGTATTTCCTGAAACAAATCCAAGGTACATTGAAGGATACAATCGGCGATGCAGACATCTTGTGTTCGTATTTCATGAAAAATCTCGTCTTTTTCGCAGTCGAAAATACCCACCCAATGTTCTGGCAGGAGAGAAATCTATTTTACTGTTTTTGGTTTTGTTTCAACATGCTTATCGATTGGGTACGGCTGGGCTTCTGTCCAAACTACTTCATCCCTACCAATAATATGTTTCAAAGGAAAGTCCATGGACAACACCAACGAATGTTATTGGATATTCTGAACAACTACCACGGAATGAAATGGCTGTGCCTTTCTGTGGGGCAATGCTTTCCTCCTATCGCAAATAGTCTTTTCAATGACAGAACACAAGCCGATCTTCTGGAGTCAAGTATTTCACAAGACATCGATTGCAATATGGATGTCACAGTCATGATGTGTTGCCGTAAATCTTCCCTTGCTCTTCGCAATCCTGTGAAAAGGATGACGAAAAATCTACATTTGCTTTCGAAATCGCAAAAGGAATGCGACGAAGTCAGTTCCTACTGTTACGCCATAGATACACTGTCTCAAATGGCGGGTCAGAGGGTTTTCACAGAAATCACCGACCTAGGACAAGGTAACAAGGCAAGGTACAGGAACATCAGAAAATGCAAAATATGGATGGCTCCATGGTCATCACTCGGAACAAACATGCTGTATCAAGCTACTTTTAAATTCTTGCTGGGAGACTTCAGGAAATCACTGGAGATGTGCACTGAAGTGATAAAGCTTACGTCTTGTTTCAAATGCAATGTAATACATAGGTCACCAGAGGAGAGAGCAAAGTATCTTAAGAAGTACTCGGGACAAGGGCACGATATGCTTTCGAGGTGTAAAAAGGAATTCATCGACATCTTAATGTTTTCGAAAAAAGAACCATGGCTTTGTCTTCCTCAGCTTCGTCCAGAATTATCGAAGTGTAGGCATCATTTACACGTCTCGCCCCTTCCTTACGCCCTTTTTCTCACATTTCTGTGCTTCCATGAACTCGGGGACACTAGTTCAAGAGATGCCGCACTAAACGACTTCATAGTGGTCAAGTATGACAAAGAACAAGGCGGACACCTGAAAAAGATGGTTCACACACTGCTAGGAATCTGTCACCAGATCGCGGGAAACGGTTACATGGCGGGCAAGGCATTTCATGATTCAAAATTTGCTCCAATCGCAAGCAACTATCCCTAGAGTACATGCTATTTTATATCTCATCATTCTGTTACAAAATCGTAGGAAGCACACACGTTGTCGTCAGGGTCACTAGATGCAGTTTAACCTGTCAAAACCGGCCCTTGTGAAATCCAGACACCTCTAGGTCCTATCTGCCATATTCCTTCTTAATTTAATAATAAACCTGCATAATCAATAACCTGTATTTACCGACAAAAGCAAGTTGGTTGTGTTGACATGTAGTTTAGTTTTACACTGTTATAAGTAATATAAAACGAATTTCTTGATATTCAGAGTATGAAATCTTATCTTAACAAAAAAAAAAAAAAAAAAAAAAACATTTCCAAACGGCGACCCTAAAATTGCATATACATGTACGTTCCAACCGAGAAATGGATAGACGCCAGCCTCTTTAAATAGCTAAAAGCTATATATACAGAAAATTCCTAACAGAATCGAAGAAAGAATTGAAATTGCTAGTAAACTCAGTAGTATTTTCTTGGATGAAACATTTACTCTGGCATGAAACTCGAATAGTCTATGACGTATACGTAGCGTATCCGTCATTAGACCTGGAGCCAACCGCAAAGGAGATGACGTGCATTATGAAATTAATACACGAAATTTTACTACCCAAATTCGTAATCGAAAATTTTTGTTGGCGCTTACAATAAAGTAGAACGTACATACATTGTATGCAAGACCATTTATTTTTATTTGAGTAATCAAATGTTAATTTTCACAAAAACTAACGAGAGTTTAGAAATACATTGATGAATAACAGTCTCGCGATGAGAAACTTGTTTTCCATAACTTTAAAATGCAACTTAAAAGAAAATGTACGATGAAAAGTAGTCCGAATTCGAAATCCGACGGAATAAAATAGAGCTCGGGGATATCGATGACTACCGAGAGACGCTGTACATGCATGTATGGGTGTGTAATGAAATTGTAAAACAAATAATATGTTCAAGATGCTCCACCGCTGACAAATGGTATTTTTTCTCGATAAAAAACATGAGCAGACGAATTAATATTCTTCTTCAATTAAAAAAGTTACTTACTTTAGACCATTACCACCATTGAAAAATGTAAGCTTCTAATTTTACTTCAAGATGAAAATATTAAAAATAATTAATTGCATCCCGGAAAAAATCCGTGGCACAATGAACTATATGAAATCAATTACCGATTGAGCATGGGCCAAAAGCAAAATAAATTATATTATTTTTTTGTGTTAGACATTTTTTATGTGCACGATTAAACACCAATTATTGTTGAAATGATGAGTACTGTATCCTCTATGATCTATCGGCGGTGGAACATCGATCAACTGCTATATACATGTAGTTTGATTTATAATGTAGTTTATTACATGATTTTTCTATTCTGAAACATATGTATGAACAGTAATAGGATAAATATTAACAATATACAATATGTGACAACTAGGCCAAAAATATCTTTTTAGGGTTCACTGACCGACCCTAATTTTTTCTGTACCTAAAAGAATACTCCTATTATAATAAATAGTTTTACTCACGGCCAATCTGAGCTGTTCATACCTTCTTTCTTAGTCAACTCTCCATTTATTCATTGTTAAAGATGCTCCACCGCTGACAAATGGTATTTTTTCACTATTAAAAACAGGATCAGACGATTTAGTATTCTTTACACCATTACCACCATTGAAAAGTTTGAGCTTTTAATTTTACTTCAAGTTAAAAATATGAAAAATTATTAATTGCATCCCGAAAAAATGCCGTGACACTATATCCTATATGGAATGAAGTACTGATTGCGCATGCACCACAGGCGAAATAAATTATTTTATATTATTATTTTTTGTGTCAATAAGGCATATATATACACGATTAAACACCAATTATTGTTCAAATGATTAACATCATTTATGCTCTGTCGGCGGTGGAGCATCTTTAAATAAAGAGTCAAGAGTGAAAGACACTAATGTTTAATCATTTTATTGATAAATAGCCATATTTTAGTAAACAGCTCACTATTGCATCTGAACTTGACAAAAAAAACCCTACCTACCGATCCTATTTTTTTTTTTGGCAAATGTAACCCTAAACAGACATTTTTTGGCCTAAGAAATATATATATACTATAAATACTTCATCTGTTAGCGAGTCTGAGGTTAAGTGGATTTATTAACCCTTAAGTGAATATCTCCTCAATTACCTATACAGACATTGTGAAGACTGCACTATTGTTTAAAACGGAAGTATCACATCCAAATGTCTGTACGAGCGTTTTCAACATTGACGCAATGGTGTTAGAATAAATGTGTCCAGGGCAAGAACATGTATGTCAACGTTATTCATTTAAACAATCTTTATACAAATGTAGCCCTTCATCTCTGCATGCTACAGGCCCAATGTCTTTAAGCTTTCTGTTTTTTGAGAAGAAGTTATTTAAAGAGAATGCTGATGATAGACAAATTAATGATGGACGCCGGGTGCCACACACCACATGTCATAAGCTCTTCCGTCCAGCAAAGAAATAAAACTAATTCAATATTATTGGCAAAATGTTTTATTTTGGAGATATTCAAGACTAACAAAATTCACACTAATTGATTGCATAGTAATTATCCCAATTAAGATGAAAATGACAACACAGATGTAAACAATGATACAAAATGATGTAAACATGATTTTAATGCCCCTTATTTAAACGAATCTTATCTTGAGGTACAGAAGTACAGGGATTGGACATTAATTAGTACATTAATTAGTATACTGTATTATTTAGCATAATCTTATTTATTAAACTATCGAAATCCAAATTTAAAAGTAAGAACTATGTATCTAATAATGCCTTTACCTAAATCTCTATTTAATGGAGAATTAACTTAACACTTTAAAAATGAATTTCATGTAATATCCCAATTTCAAGATTGTAAAATGCTGTCATTTGAACATGATGGTTAGTCCCATCTTTCCGTGTTTGTGTCATGTAATGTCAAATATTTTCATCAAAATATGACACCAAAGTCACCAGAAGGTGGGACTAATTCTGCTTAAACAACATTACTTTAATAATACATTTTTTTAGAAGAAAACACATGAATAATCTTCATTTCATATCTTGCACACACGTAGATTGATTTTAACATTTTGATCTGTTTTTAAAAAAGAGGTCTTTTAGTGAAATATTCAATTTTTTCACAAAGAGATAATTATATAAAAGCTTTCTTTACATACAAACTTAGTTTTTCTTACACAGTAAACAATTTTCATAATTTTTTCCATATATAACTAGACTAAGTTTATATAATTACCGGTATGTGTATGTAAACTACGTATGTATTACTCATCCTATTATGACAACAATTTGGTTTTGAACACAGGCTTTAAAAAATATCCAAAATTTGGTTCATACATTGAACTTCAAAAAACAATTAAGGTCAACATGGGAAATGGGCTGGTAAGAGAAAACTAATACAGGTGTGAATACTCTAAAAGTAACCACAAGTTGATAATAATTCAACGTCAAATTCGCCATGAAGCATATCTATCAAATTTGCCTTTGTCTAGTTATCATTTATAACTGCCAACTGAATGCAGTTCATTGCTTTATTGTAGCTGCAGAAGTGTTATATTAATTTTTGGTAATTTCTCCCATAATCTGAATTCAAATTATGCTAATAAAATGAGATAAATATAAAAACAGTTTTGATACAACAATACCCAAGTAATAAACTTTAAAGGCCCACTACCTTTCAAAAACAGCATTTATTATTTAATTTTTAAAATGGAAATGTAAAAAGAGATCGATAATTTTGTAGAGTTGCAAAAATTATAAGCTCACCCTTAATACTATACTCTAAATCACCTTATGAACAATTAAATTAAAATAGATTAAATGGTTTTTTTTCATGATGCGGGTCGTCTCATGTTTCCTGCCATCGCCTTAATTACCGCATGTCAGTTGAATATCATTGCACCAGACGGCAAAACAGCGAAATGACTCTTCACCGTTTAGTATAGATTACAGAGGAGATCTTGCATTTATTTGATTTTGTAACTTCCTCTTAGGCCATCAATACACATTTTCTGATGTCATTGTTTTTAAGAAAATTAAAATTTTGTTTCAGAAAGGAAGTAGACCTTAATTTTTTTTTTTTACAGTTTTATAAAACAGAATAAATCTACCAGCAGGAATAACAAATTTGGCCCCTGTGAAACATTACTTAACAATACATTTATGCTAACATAACTAAATCGTTCGGTGGATATAGAATTCAATATCATAATGTGAACTAGCTGCAATCTTGTAGCTCAAAAGACTTTTAGACAGATAATAGTGTCGTCTTTAGAGCTACAATATGGTGCCTATTACTGCTAATGGAGCGACGAAATGATCGTGCAAACTATTATTAAAACGTCTCTATGTATTTTATCTTACTTGTTTTACATTGCTTACCAATTAGGCACTAAAACTGAACCGTATAAAATATCAAATTCACAGCGAAACATTATTTTTTTCCAATTATAAATATGATGGACTTTTCGAAGGAAAATTATACGGTAAGTCTACAAATTATGAATTTGAAGTCTCATGAGTGGTCAAGTAGATATTAAGAATGGTCGTTATGTTTCTTTTGGACAAAAAAATAATACATTGTATATAAATGCATGTATACGCTTAAAATAATTGGAAACCTACAGCAAAGTACACTGTATAGAAAATTGTGCCCAAGTGATTTTCTGAGGCAGTGCTCCACTACGACACATAGGCACCATTTCATACCCGGCCGAAAGGTATAGTAGGCCGGGTATGTATATTCGTTCTATATGTGAACGACCTGACAAAAATATTTTAACACAGTTAAAGGACAGAAATTATATAAGGAAACACATACATGTATTTCCTTTTTTTTTTTCTTGTCACACTTTTTTTATGAAAACATTATCATCAAAGATAAAAGAATATTGATACTTCACATCAGTCTATGGAATAAAAAATACAGAGTGTATTCACTACAAAATTGTCATGACAATTTTTGTCTTTGTGACATGCCGGATTCTAGAGTTTCAAACTAAGGGGAGATCATCCAGTATTAGAACTCTACTAAGAAAATCTAATCAACAACTTTAGGTGGCCAGTCTAAATTAATATAGTAAATTATAGCCTGACTCTATATAAATGTAAAAGTATTTTCAACTGTTTTCACAAGAAACTGCTTGAAAATCATTTACAAATATACAAATCCTCAGAAACTATTAAACTTAATTTTTGCACAACATCATAAACACCAGTGCGCCAGACCCAAATATTCTTTCGACGCACATATTTGATTGTTATAAGGCATAAAACAACTACGTATATTATCAACAATTCTAACCGGAACAAAAAATTCTCTAACTCCATCAACTATACATGTACGACTGCTAACTAAAAAGCAACAAAATGATATAATCCTAATACAAGGACAGGTTGACTTTGGCAGTAAAGCTATTATTTTTTTAAAATTTATTTCATAAGAGATATGTATATATAACAAAGAACCACTAGCACATAAATACAGGCATTATTAAAAGAAAGTCTACAACAGTACTATGAGGAAATAGGAATATGATTGTGTTTTGATTTGGAATTCATCACATTGTATCACTGGAAATTTTCATTTATACAATAACTTTGGTAAATATACATGTCCCACAAAAACAAGTAAATTTTCACAATTATACAAAAGACCCACAGAGCCTGCATCACTCACATGAATAATCTAATAACCATGACAAAATTCTCTCATAACTTAAAGCCAAATCTGTCTATAAAGACCACCCCAGTAGCACAGAAAAAGAAAGTTTATGTTAGCAAAATGGTCTTGTATACAAAGAACAAAATATATTTAAATTGACCTTTTTGAAATCAAGTGGCTTTATAATTAAACATGTGATCTTTATGATAGAGGTGGTCACTAGTTTTACTGCACATGTATACTGTACTATAAAAACTCTCTGTATGTATTTAGAATCTGCTTCTAAACATTAAATAATGATGTCAACACACTGCAGTGCTGTAATACAGAGGACTCCACATAATCTAATAACGGTTATTTGAATATTTCGGTTATTTGCATAAAATTATGCGGTCCCGATTTTTTCCTTCTTTATCTGTATAAGCTTAATATCAAACTAAGTGTACATTTGGTTGGAATAATATATGTAAGAATTTAAGTAAAAATTTAAATGAAAAAAACCAAAAAAAAAACAACACAAAAATGCTATATAGTATAATATGAAGAATATTATGTATAAATCCATAATTGAAAGTCGGAGTGGAATTAGATAATGTAACTTCCTCCGCCACATGCGGTACCAATTATGAAGTGGTGCTCTACTTCCAGTTTAATCAAAGTTTCTTAACTTCACCATAATCCCCTTGACTTAAAATTCTCCACAGGAAAGTATTAATCCACTGATGGTCTTATCAGACTGATAGCACATTTTTTAAAACACTGCTTTTCTAGTTCAAATTCACACAAAGATGTTAGTCTGAGAGCAATCAAATTCTGAGTATTTTTCTAGAGGTGGGATACGTACAAGTTCATGTTTCCAAAATTCAGTTTTTACAATATAGATTACGTGTTAACCCTGTTTTGATTGAGATTCAACATTTTAAATCATTTCAAACAGAAATTGTTCATTAGGCAAAACTACAATAAAAAAGATTGACTCATAATGGAATGGCGCAGGTCAACATAATTAATTAATTTTCAAATAGAAGGTAAAATTAATAAAGATCTATCAGGTAAGTTCTTTTTTGCTTCTTTTGTAGACAAAATACACACTCAGCAGTAAACATATCAGATTCTGAAATAATGTCCAATGTTCAGTTGCCAGGAAAACATTAGATGTGATTTTATTGTGATTTATTAAAAATCTATCGCATTGACAGTACCAGAGTTATGAGAATAATAAAATAAATAACAAAATTATGCTGAATTTTTCTTATTTTGGCTTGATGATTATTAAATATTTTTTTAATGCATAAAGACAACTATGATAGATTTTCCCTGAATTTAGCAAATAACATACCAAATATTTTAGACTAGTTTTATTATTTAAATAACGTTCAATTTAATGTTTAAGTTATAAATGAAAAATAGTACTAATGTATTAAATTCTGAGTTAAACAACCATCCATCAATTATTAAAAAAATAGACAAATTGTTCGAAAATACCAAGAGATCAATCGGAAAAAAGTTATTACATTTTAAGCTATATAAATATTGAACCCCTTAATTAATTAAAGAAAAAAGATGAACAGTTCCAAAGTACCGCGTAAGAAAAAACTACGGTTGTGCAAATATATGCTTTGTGTTGATACCTAAATGAGCACACAATCTAATTGAAATTAGATTTTTAATTCCGCTCCACTATGATGCGCTATGATACGCTCCAATATAAAATCTAACAACACCACATCTGGAGTCACTTCAGCGTGACCCTTTGTCTAGAATCTGAATATTTCGGGATTTACTAGTAGAAGAGAGTCAACCACATCGAAGACTTCATAGGCGACACACTGATTGGCCAATGATAGGGGTCATGATGAGGTGACCCCGAACAAGGAGTTGTTAGATCTTGTATTGGAGCATATCGTAAAACATCATAGTAGTGGAATAACAAAGTCTAATTTTAATTAGATTTGATGTGCTCACAAAATAATTATGCTTGCAGTACACTGATACAAGGGACAGTACTCTTCTGAAGAATCTCAATTATTATTTAAAAATTCACACAATAAATGCAATAGTTTTGAACAATTTAAACATTATGTATCAAACTGCATGTAATTCATCAAAAACATACATTAACATTAAAAATACATAACATTACTTTGGAAGAATTATAAGTAAACATATACATAAATCGGATAGAAAACGTAATAATATTAATAACTCATATTTTCAATACATGTATGTCTGCATGCAGGCAGAAACTACCCAAATATCATTTTGATTAATTGCAACACTCTTATGAATTTTACATTCAAACATCTATATTATTTTTTCTTGGCAAAATAACATACAATTTTCATATTTCCAAAATCACTTTAACGATAAGTAATTATAAAAAATCCCTATAAAACCCCCAAAACAATTAATTAAATATGATAAAAAATTAACAGAACCTATTTATGAAACTTAACAGAATTGTATAATGAACTCACAAATTTTACATTTTAATAAATTTCCAAAATGAACACCAGGTAGATCTGAAAAGATGACATCAGTTTACCTCCATCAATCCTGAATACACATTTGAACTCTTTGTACATATTCCACATATACGTACAGATATGACAATTATGGAGTTTGTCGGGTAAATGACTTTGAATGATTTACACCCAGGTTAAAGCTAATCATAAAATATTGACAATCAAGTACATTGGGTACATACACATATAAAACAATGATGCCCAGCATCAGTTCAGTAAACAAAATTCACCACCAATAAGAGATTTTATATGTCTCCATAAAAAAAACATATTTCTAAAAGCACCAAGATAGAAGGTAGCAAAAATCCTTAGCTTAAACAGCAAAAGGCAGCAGGCTAGGGCATGCAAATAATCTTATATTTTTTTTTTGTGCAAGAATTATTAGAAACATTTTAATCAACTTAACAATATATTTTGTAACGCAAAAAATTGTTTCAAAAATGTTTTATGTACATATACACCATATTCTTGTCACTTAAAGTTATTTGAAGTCAGTCTGTTTATTAGGTCTTACTTGGCTTTGAAAACCTATTAAATTTGTGTACTGTTTTTATACTTAAATCATTGAAAGTCTTAATTCAATTCTGATCTGATTATTATTGCATCATAAATGATTGCACATTAAAAACTGAACAATATGAATAATGGCTGTATTTTTCATAACTTCTCAGATCTCAATTTATGAGGGCATAAATCTTCTTTTTATTAGCATAAATCAATGAAGAATACCTGCCTCGATTTCTCGAAACAAAAGTGCAGACTTAAGTCAAAACTTAAGTTTTTTCTCCTTATGTAACTTATATGAAAACTTATGACTTAAGTCAGTTTTGGACTTAAGTTTGTTTCGAGAAATCGGGGCCAGATCTATTACAATTTATTTAATACAATTGTATATCTAAGTTGTGAAAAGAAAATGGTCCCTCAATTGACAATGTTTCATTTGAAGCATTAGATTAAAACATTGTTTAATTTTTTTTTTATAGATTCCAACTCAAATACTTTTTGTCTTTAAGAAAATATGATTTTTCCATTATCTTAAATTATCTCCCTTGAATTGTAAGACTGGAAATGAAATATTTTCTTGGACTTTTGCAACACAAATAAATATTTGTATTAGTAACAAAACATATCACAGCAGTATGCTTGAAATCTAAATTTGTTTGTCACGTCAGCTAACCAAGAGACCAGTATTTTCATCAATGGCCCGGATTTCAGATTTAGGATCAGGTGACCTTGAACTCCAAGAGGTCGTGTCACAAAGGTCAAGTTGAGGGCAGTGATCATCAGCATTAACAGAGCAAGAAGATTGTATCGACCAGAATTTCTCCGTCAAATGATCAATCCACGACTCTAAAGCTGCCCCTGTCTTTTTGCTATTTAAAATAGCTTCATTTAAAAACGCATCCGATGCATTAATTTTCAGGACATTCCTGAATTCTGAGAAGTCCTTTGATGCGTAGAATTCTTTAGGACCGCCATGAGATAATTCAGCTTCTACTGGATTTATTGGTTGACCGTTCATCATAGTGAGCGGGACAACAAGAAATTTTGTCTCGGCCAGAACTGTCCAGCGGTGCATCAGTTTGACTGTCCACACCCCTGGCCGGAGAGGGACGGACAGTTGTGGTTTGTGGTTGCCTATATATTCCACACTTGTTGAGGGCACTGTCACTTCGTAGGAAGCAGCCACAACATTTGCAGAATCAATCCAAGCGATGGAGACAGTCACCTCTGAACCTTGACCCCAAACATGTCGCAGTGCAAGGTCACTATAGGGCCCTAATAACTGGGCATAATTTCTGAATATTAATTCTTTTAAGTCAAAGTCTGTTCCAACCTGTGAAAAGCAATAAAACAAATACATGTATCGAAAGAAGATAACATTTAAAATCATATCAAACTTATTTAAAAAAATAAATGTTATGATAACAAGGCCATTCCAGGCACAAGAACAAGGTGGTTTTAGTAATAATTTTCTTCCAGGACTACATACTAAAGTTATACACACTCAGGTATATATAGAAATAATTTTATCACATATTCTGCCTGATATTCAGGGATTTCGCCCGTGTAATATTTTTGCATATGTCATTAGTGTAATATGACCTGGAGCGATTTTCATTGGCTGGAAATTCATTGTGACGTCAGACAGAAACAATAAAATGACGTCAGGAAAAATGACGTGACGTCAGGATTACGAGGACAGTGGAACAAAATAGTGGCCTTTGGTGGATTTTCGGAATACATTTTGACGTGAAATTCTTTGTCATGTTGGTATTTGTAGATATGTGACAAGAAGTATCTTAAATATGTGTTCATTTAATATGAAATTTTATGAAACTTGTCTTGAAGTTTTAATTTTTGCTCGCCAAGGCTCGCAAAAATAACAACTTCCTAGATTCGTTTCATAAAATCTTATATGAAATTATCACTCATGTAAAATCCTATATGTATACTGTATAAAGTTCCATAAAATGTATATATGTAACATAAGTACATGTTTACCGTACACATATAGTTTCTATCACATGTGTATTGAACATTACTTAGGATTTTTTTTAACATTTTACCTTTTTTTTCGCTCTGCTACATGTACTGTATGTGGACTTCCATTTGATTTCAATATGAACTAGGGAAGCTGTCCTGGATATTTAACATGTGAGAATATAAGAGATTCCCTTTTGCTTGATAAATTCTCAAACCTTTGTGTCTATGGAGAATGTTGATCATTCCATGTTTTTGTCTATAACTTTATAAACCCAAAAGATATTGAGAAATTTTATTTCATTATCACACTAATTAAATGATTTAATAGAAAATCTCTAATTTAACCTTACCTCCAGACTAACGAGCCTTCCAATTGGTCCTATGGGTTTTATCACAGAGTAAGTTTTCTGCCAATGTACATGCGTTTCCAAGGTAACAACATTTTTAGTATTTTCATCCACAGCCTCATAGAGAACGAGAATGCCACTAAAATGTTCACGGATGTACAGGAGGTGAACTTCTAACAACTTTTGCGGGCGAATGTAACATTGAGCTTGGAGTTTCAGGTCCTTGGCTGCTCGTCTTAGAAATGACATGTAGAAAGAATGATGTTCGTCCTTCTTCTTGGTATCAACATCCAAGTAATGGTAATCATTCTGCCAGTAATGGTCGCTCATTTCTGTAACAGACAGCATCAGACAATAAACAACTTTCATTATGAAATGAACTACTAAAACATTAACCATTCACCCCTGAAAATGCATTTATTCACTTCCAGTTCAAAGGCTAGAATAGTCCATTTTAGAATTTCAGGGTAAAGAATTAAATAATCTTGCACATTATGTAAGAGCTTATCCATCTTTACAAACAACGATTACCTTAAACAACCCTTAATAAGGATATTTGGATAACTGGATCGTCCAGCCATGTCATACGGCTATGTCATAAATATCGTGTGGCACGTGTAATAACACTATTGTGACGTCACAGGTAGTTTTGACATCATAATCTTTATATGACGTCGCATGATTGTCTCAGTAGACGGAAACGTCACATCCGAGCCGGATTTCTACTGTTTTATATAGAGACGAAATCTAAAGTTTTACTTATATTTCTAGCAATAAAAGTTTTTTTTTTCATCTGATAAATAGAATCTTACACTCGTGACTATATGATATGCAATTTATCAAACTCTTTAAATAATCTGATATGCAACTCGCCCAAAGGCTCGTGACATATCAAATAATTGAACTCATTTGATAAATTTCATATCACATAGCCAATCATGTAAGATCCTCTATGAGTTAAACATTATACATGTAAATGTATACTGTGGTAGTCAAACCTAAACCTTTAAACACAATCGAAGGGACAAGACAAAATGCTCTCTATAGACAAGTAAAATTACGTTGAAATTGGCCATTTAGGAACCTAAGGAAATGGTTTATTGATACAAAAGTGATCACTAAGGCAAGTTTTAATGTACCTTGATAATTGTTTGTTCTACTTATTTAAGGTTTAACTTTCTGTCATGTTTTGGAGGTGAAAAAAAGTCAAGAGACAACTTAAATATGGAAAGACGGAATTAGACCATGTGGGTTTCAAACTTGTTTCAAACTTGTAGCCAATGGCCAGATGTAGATTTAATACTAGTGGTTTAAATGCTTGGTATTTATGTTTTAAGAAGTTTATTTCTACCTTCGTTTGTCCGCCCAAACAGATAGATATCTAAACTGTTGATGACATCTTGGTTGACTATGGCTTCAAACTTCCTTGAAAAGAAGGTAGGTCTGTGCTCATAGGCCTGAAATTAATTAGAAAATGTTGATTAAATGTGACAATTTATTGCTCCAAACAATCACTTTTATCTCGCTTCTAATAAAAACATACTGTTTGACATCTTCAAAATCGAAGGAATTTCAAAATATTGGTATTAATTAAGTTACAATTTAAAATTGACGCATTAACTCATTCATCCCTAAAGACGCATTTGGACTCTTCTAAATCAAGGACTAGAAGAGTTCATTATAAAATTTCAGGGGTGAATGAGTTCATGTTGTAATCAACAACAAAATCATTACACATAAAAAGTAACATCTCAATGAAAGTAAGATATTTTCTATGAAGTAATGGATTAAGGCGTTATGAGGCACATCAGTGGATTTAAAGTCTCATCCACATCTATTGCTATTGTATTAATAAATGCCCCCATCCCCACATCTCATGGTGACTTGAACAAATACAAATGTATCACATTGAACAAGTTAAAGATGCTCCACCACCGACAGAGCATAAATGACATTCATCATTTGAACAATAATTAATGTTAAATCGTGTATACATAAGTCTTATTAACACAAAAAATAATATTAAATAATTTATTTTGCCTTTGGGTCATGAGCAATCAGTACTTTATTCCATATAGGATATAATGCCACGGAATTTTTTCGGGATGCAATTAACTATGCTTTATATTTTTAACTTCAAGTACAATTAGAAGCTCAAACTTTTCAATGGCAGTAATGGTGTAAAGCAAGTAACTTTTGTAACTGAATAAAAATATTAAATCGTCTGCTGCTGTTTTTGATAATGAAAAAATACCATTTGTCAGCGGTGGAGCATCTTTAAATATTGAAGATTAAATTTTCTATCCACAATCTAAAACAACTTACTAGAAGTCTGTCAAAGTCGCTAGACTTGAGATCGTTTGGTGAACATCCACACCAGTCGACGATATGTTTGTACTGGCACTTACATCCCTGTCGCCGACGCCAGTTTGTCATGTGTAGATTGTTGTCGACACATTTATCACAGAATGGACTGTTGTGGATCAGTGTGTGAAAGAACGACTGTAACAACAAAAAGACAATTAAGTTGTGGATGTATGTGACTGTTAAAGTATATACGTCTGTAAATACAAAACAACACTATTATAATGAAATAATGATAAAAATAACGGACTCTATTTTCAAACTTAGCTGTTCTATGGCTTGGTAAAAGAATGTTCCCATTGTGGAATTTCTTATTTGAATGGGATGTAAACTACTGCCTAGGTAGGCAGAACACTGATAATTCATAATCTTATACATCATGACACATTCATTGTATTCAACCCTGTGGGTGAAAGGCAACCGTTTCAATTTGACAAATAATTTGTAGTGTCCTTTTCTAGGTTCTGAATTTTTAAAACAAATTTCTTTAGAACTAAGAAAACACAGTTCACTACTTATGAATATTCATCCCTAAAATGTAATGATTACCTGGTTCAACTTAAGAATTTGACTAATAACATGCCAGATTTGAGTGGTACAGGAAAGCCAGAACACCTGGAGAAAAATCTGCACCCAAGAGAAATAAAACAAACCTCTACAGGTAGTAGTGTATATTTGAAGACTTGTTTGAGACCAGCTACAAGTTCAGTTTTTGACTGTGAGGCATACGAAGCAAATTCTCGATGGAGGGCCACCCAGTCACTCCCACCATCCAGGCGAAAACCAGACGGAAATGTTCGTTTAGCAACCCTCCACAAGTGGTTTTCACACTCCAAAAAGGTGTTCTCCAAACCCTGCTTCTGTATAAACCTATAGACGGTGTATTTAAAAAAATAAGTTCCATGTATCTAATTTTAGCATCGGAATACTGTATAGCTGGTTTTTTATTTTTTTTTATTTGCATGTCATAATTTTCAAGATTTGAACTAACAAGGAAATTTAATATTAGCAGTTTTAACATTTCATGATCTGGCTATATGGGTACATGTATATATATATTCAAACATTTCTCAACACTAGCTTCGCAGATCAAATTTTCACAGTCATAGTATAAAGTAATGTCCTACGAAATCATGAAAATATCTTCCATGCCATAATAACCATCTATACAGCATATATATATCTATATATCTCATATATATCTATACATTATGTATGGTATCAATTTATTTACATTAAAATGGTAAAGAAATCCATGATGTTTCTTAACTTTTAAAAACAGACACCAAATCTATGATGTTTCTTAACTTTTAAAAACAGACACCAAAATGACAGAAACACATATATTCGTTTGAAAATGGAGGCCAATAATGTAGATTTGATTTTGAAATAATATGCTAATTGATGCCAACACTAATATTTCCCAGCTGATGGTCTTACCGCATTGTGTCCCTGCCGTGGGATTTTAGGAACGTATAACCCTTGTATTTAGTCAGGAACAGCTCCAATGTCCTCAATCGTCTGGAATATATTTGTAACAATTAATTACCCCTTGTAATTGCATATATATGCATCCTTGTATCTAGCAGAAAATGTTGTTATGTATCAGTTAAAAAAATTATTTATGAAAACCCGTTCACATAATTGACCCAATAAGCATACTTCATCCCTTTGAGCGCCCCTCCCCCTTTTTGAGCCTCAATTTCACTGACCTCTAAATGCAATCTGATTAAAATACAGATCCTTATAACCATTCCGTTCAATAGAGGATCTGAGAACATCCCATAAAGGGTCATGTTCCGATGACCTTTCTACCAGGTGCACTTCAGATCACATACATTTTCTACACATTGCTACGTCAATTGATAACACATTAGTCATTTAGCTTTGTTATGCTCTAAGGGCGAAATGACTATGTACTAGAGAATAATTCGGACAGTTTTTTTCAAACTTTTTCGTCCCCAGTCAAGATTCTTGCAGTGCTAATTTGATTGGCGATTTCCAAAGGTCATCTGGACGTGACCCCTACTGGGATGTTGTCAGATTCTCTTATATAAAACATAATGATAACAAGGATCTGTATTTTAATGGTTCTCTATCTGATATCTCTTGCAAATTGATTGATGGCTTACCTTGTGCAGTAATTTGATAAACGGCAAAACTTGGTCCAATTAAGCGCTCCCTTATATCTATTCCATTATTTAAGCACCCTGGACACTTATTGGGTCAAATATGGTAGCAATGGACAATTGGTGATCATAAGTTTGTGACATTGTGTACATTGGAAATTTACATATTAACTGTCATTACTAGCACAATCACCATATCTGACCAAATAAACTCCCTCCTCCCTTCTTGTGAAAACAGGGGAGATAACTCACTTTATCGGGTAGTCACTCTCGCTGAGATTAATGTAATAGTCCCAGTTCCACTCCTTCATGGACAGCAGTTCCTGTAGAAATTGGAGGTGGGCCTGAAGAAGACTGGCTCCTCCCCAAATCGTTGCGAACCGTGTCCTTGCAAGATGGATGTTTGGAAACTGCTTCTCAAGGGGAAGTAACTCACGGAATAAGAATTCTTGTCTCTGGAATAAATTCAGATTATGCGATATACAGTAAAACCTGTCTTAGTGACCACCTCTGTATAAAGACGACCTGTTAATAACTAAGACTGCTTTCTTTGGGTCCCAAATGGCTAAATTTTACTAATGTGTAAGAGGGTTGGCTATAAGGACCATTTTTTTGTGTGGTCTTTATACAGTAATACACAGTTATAATCAACCTATTGGGATGAAATTACTCTGTTATAATTAGCTTAGTTTATTATAAACAATGGAAGTAGGCCTGACGAAGACTGGCTCCTCCCCAACTTTTTGCGAACCGTGTCTGTGCAAGATTACAAACATCTGATTGGAACATTGACAGGGAAGATAGTCCTTAAGCCGGTATGCACAGGGCCTCGTTACTAGTGTAATGTATGTAAATAGACGTGACCTATCTTATATATATCATCAATAGTAACAAGGCCCTGTGCTGTATGCTATAAACATGTCTTATTGTTGATAGGTTTGATTTTTACATCATAAATTTTTGTACACAATCTATATATATTTTTCTAATAAGGATTTTATATGAGATATAGAAATTGTGTAATATATAATATATTAACTATATATATCTATATATATTTTTCTAATAATGATTTTATATGAGATATAGAAATTGTGTAATATATAATATATTACCTTGTCTACATGTATATAGTAGTAATGATCACGATGATATACAGCTTTAATGAGTCGCCGGACCTGACGAACTGCCCGGCCATTCACGGTTAAAACAAACACAATTTTCACCATCTCATCTTGTAGTTCTAGTTGTGCATCTTCAGATACTAGCGATGCTTCAGTAAGAATTTTTGCTATAATTGGAAAAGAAAAAGAAGAAAAATTCATTTCAATTTAAAGACATGATAAACATCATGTGACTTGAATTTTCATCACCAATATATTTTCTGTAAGAGCGTTTTTCTTTTTTGTATGTGACTTATCATCTTTATAACATAACTTTCACAATAGGATAGCTATTTTTTTAGATCTTAGATATTGAAAAGGATTTACAGGGGGTATATGATGAAATTAGATCAGAGTAATGGAAATGATTTATGTAACCACCACAATGTCCAATGAAAATGCAAAATTATCATCTCAGAGCACAGAGCTATTACAACTCTCTACAAGAAGGCCAACTTATACATCTTCACTTATAAATGTATAAGGATTATTAAATTGCCACAATGTTTCATTGAAATCCCTCCAATAGTTTAGGAAGAGTACCGTATTTCACCGCAAATAAGACCCCCCTCCCAGAGAAGAAATAAAGGTCAAAAGTGGTGGGGGGGTCTTATTTGCGGACAACCCGCCTGATAACATCGATCTATGAGGTCGCCATCTTGGATTTTTTAATGTCCTGTCACTGTTGTAACAGTCGTATGACAGATGGGTAATAGCAAGATGTTCAAGTATTTATAATAATTATAAGACATTCACTAATTAATCAAAACGAAGAAACAGCATCATAAGCAATGTCATTTTAATCCAGAAGTTTTAATAATCGTATAGTTATATTAAAATATTCAAAGTCGGTTATTGTTTACGATCACAACTACATCTCCGTCTAAGTAAACACGTGAATCAATCGGATGGACGATCGCCGTTCAGGCTCAGGTCTATTTGAAATTCGCTGCAAACGTTTACATACCAAATTAGTTCGTAAACAGAAGAATTTACGTTCATTTGTCTCAGCCAAATGAGCAAACGATCATGATTTAACTTCAACGTGCCGACATGCATTGATGCAGTTGTTTGTAGTGGTTTCAATGTTTTGTAACAAAGGAGCATAAGTCTAACAAAGGTAGAGGTATCTTGTTCCGACATAGATTACCTGTAGACTCATCTCCTGTACATCTTATAAGGTTTATTGCTACCAAGTTTTGTTAAAATCCCTAGAGTTCAGGAGGAGTAGTTGGTCAAAGTCGTTACATTTAACTTTTAGTATTTTAAAATTTGAAATTGTGGTGCAGTAACACTGCACCACAGTAACTGTTTTACAGTTTTACAGTAACTGGTCTAAATCAGCCAATACTTACTAGTAAGACCAGTACTGTAGATACTGTTGGTGAGATACCCGCCACATTTCTGTTCCCGGTCACCTGGACAATGACTACTACATCTTCCCTCGTCCTCCATTGGGTGTGTCCCGTAGTGGTTCCCACACCAACACTCCTTACTGTACTGTAAGCCAGCGTACGCATACCCTGGAATGGCAGAAAGAGCTTAACAGTGTATACAGTATTCGCCTTAATTATCGCCTCTCCCCCAATAAGTGCCCCTTCCCTTTTCTGAAGAAGAGCTGAAGTTGTATATACCCCCCTTCCCCTACACACATCTCAAGGATTTAACAATGTTTTACATGTGATGCCTCTAACATCAGTATTGTATCCCATATTACATAAACTTGTGAGTCTATTACAGGTAAATTACAACATAATAATGTGTCTCAATGGATAAAAGGCATATGCATGTTTACTGTAACAGATTAATGTACCATGAGTACAGAAAGATTTAAAATATGGCTGACTTTTCTCGTCCACAACTAACATTTTTGTTCATTAATAAGCCCCCCCCCCCTTTGTTACAATAATTAATGTGCCCTGGGCACTAATTACGGTGAACACAGTAAGTTGCACCCTATAGTACAAGTCACAAAGACAGCAGAATGAAAGGTCTTCCTGTGTATTAGTCAAGTACATGTACAAGTCACAGAGACCTTCTTCAATTTTTCAGATTTTTTACATGCATATAAATGGTAAATATAAGTCACATCTGAGTATAAACCACAGAAACCTTTTCCCATTTTTTACCCTTTTCTTGTACATGTATACATGTTTAAAGTTATACCTGAGTATATTCTCTTAAAAAAAACCCCAAAAAACAACATTTTCCTGGGTATCTTTTTTTGCTGCTTTTTCCAGCTTTTGTACATATAATATTTCTATGTATGAGTCGCATCTGAATATAAGCTGCAGAGACTCTCTCCCCCTCAACCCATTGTTTTAGTGTTTGTACCTGTATGTACTTTTAGTGTATTAAAACAATGGTAAGCAGGAAATAAGAGTTAATAATTTGACAAAAATAAAGAGGCCTGGGATCTGCTTTTATCTTTTCAAATTTAACAATGTTATTTTTTTTACAATGATTCAGGTAAAATCATCAGTCATGACTCAAAGTATCAAAACACTGTTTTGTATTACATAATTAACAATATATATTAGTAAGACTTAGCTAAAACATTTTTAGCATGACTTACCTAATAGTAGACAAAAATTTGTACATTTGGTTGGTGAATTATCCTCAGGAAACTCCTTGATGAAGCGTAAGTCTCGATTTTGCATGTTGTCACTGTAACAGCCAAGGTAATGACCTTTACTGTGTGTACCTACAAATTGATTTAAAATATGATAACAGGTAATCAAAATTTTAAAGAGATTTTCATTACAATGCATGACATTCGAAATGCATCCAAGTTCTCACCCATGGCTAATGAATAATTTAGAAATTGCCAGAAACATTTCAAATTATGAAATTTTCTTTAGCTATTCAGATTTGTTTACAAAAAGTTTGTAAAATATTGTCCTTTCTGAGGATCAGTGGTAGAAAACTAAAACAAATTGAAGACAAATTTCGCTTGTACATTTTTAGAGCCATAATATCATATGTATTACAGTAACACGTACAGGGACCTGGCACAATTTTTAACCAACAGTATATATATACATATATTATATGTGATATTTATATAAAGGGGCAGATCGCCTCAAAAATTTGACAATATTTTATCCACACTGTTAGAATTACTTCTTTGCCCTATACTAACTACTTTAAGTAATTCGCATCCTACAGACATATGTCTATACGAATCCAGTGTTATATGGAAAACAACTGTTGATATTACTTCCTTCACCCACATATTAAAATAAACGTATATATATATATACTGTTAAAAATTACGCGCCAGATCCCTGTGTTTTAACAAAAGACCTACCTTTGAATGGACAGCTATTAGGAAGACTGCTGGGGTAAAGTTTGCCTTCCTGTGCGAGGCAGAAGACATCAGCAATCTCCTGCTTACATCCGGGTGTTTTTGATCGGTTGATGGCAGACATTGCTTCCTTTCCAGAAATGACACATTTCGGTTTATATAATGGTGGTACATTGATAGAATTGTTGTTATTGTCTTTAAAACTATGATTTAATGGCTGTGTAAACAGGTGGTGTAGGTTTCTGGAATCAGGCGGGTCTTTTCCATTCTGTTGATAAAGAAAAAGAAGATTATGTAAAGAGATGAAAATAGACACGATCATAATTAATTAGAGAGTATTTATATAGATACATAGACACAGTAGTCTTCAACTAGTTTATTCTAACAAAGCACTAACTATCAGGTTTTGATTAATGTTTCATCTAGTGGTGTTCTAATTAACCAAGTTCATCAAGCATTATTGGTTTGGGGTGTTTGACCAATTAATTGAGTAAGAAATCTTTAATTGAGTTTCGTTGGAATTGTCCACCGTCATGATAAACGAAAGTTTAAAGGTTCACATGAGTATGATTTTATTTGTGAAAACATAAGCAATCTTAGAACAAGGCAACATGTGATCTTGTAGAAAGTTTTTACAATAACACTTGTTTCTACACCAAAAAAATATAATCGACACAAAACTGATGATTGATCATAAAACCGATTCCCAACACTTGTTTCATCACATGTACATTGTATTTGTTTCTTTACTTCTAGTAGTACTAGTGGACCAATTACATTTATGATTTTTATACTTTTAACTAAAAAAAAAGTCTTTAAAATTAGTTTAATCTTTAATCTATGTTTTCTGATCTTTTATAGTTCTATATATACATTGCTACTTAGTTCATCCTTTTAAATGTAACATGTCTATTGTTATAATTTGTTCTTTCACCCCTAAAATGTCATAATGAACTGTACCGGCCTTTGAATGAGAAGGGTTCAAGTGTGCTTCCAGGGGTGAATACCTACTGTAAGACCATCTTGTATTTCACTAACTATTTCACTTCAAATTTAACGAACAATAGCATTAGCCTTAAGATATATTAATATAGGAATAAATTTGCTGTCACACTAAAGTTTCCCCTGGTAGTGAAACAAATCAATGTTTAATGCGACTCAATTTTCTATTTCTGTTTATCAATTGGATCAGCTTTCCACAACAAAGGAATATGGTCATTATGTGTTCTTTTTACTAAAAGCTAATTAGGCAGTTAAACGAAAATACCATCAACGCTTGAGGATCGTAGACACAATCAGCCATTTAAAGATAAACAAAACGAAAAACAATGAAAGACTGAAGGCAAAATATACAAGGGCCCAATGGGCCTGACTTGCTCATCTGCTACTTGTTGATTTGACATAGTGAATATCAAAGGCCCAATAGCAAAATAGTGGGATTTTCCCATGTTTTATTGAAGTATGTGTAACTTTAAATGAAGGTCGAGGTCATCCGTTTTAACAAACTTGGAAGCCCTTCATACTAGCATGCCACACGCCAAATATTGGGCCTCTAGACTTATTTGTTAATGAAAATATTATATTTTTAGCCAATTTAGATTTGAATTAAAGTCAATACCATTCATTTTAACAAATTTGGAAGCCTTTTTCCCAAAATGATACAGGTGCAATACCATATCTCTAGGCTTCTTTGTTTTTGAAAAAAGGTCCTTATAAGGATAACAATACAAGACTTTTAAGATCCTGCTATGCAGACACAATGCAAATATTATATGCACTGGTACTAGTCTCCAACAGAAACATAAGCATTCAATATTCACATGTAAGACATATATTAGAGGCAGGGGTTTCAATATCAGATGGTACCCGGTACTTTTTGCCCGTTAAACCTGGCTGTGGTACCGCCTGATTTGGTCTAAATTACATTATATAGCATACAGATGGTATAGAAAAGTACCCCCTGAAATTGCAATTGTACCGCCTCTCCTAAAAGATAATGAAACCCCTGTTAGAGGCCAGCATTATAATAAGTATGACTTTAACTGTTGCTATCATACCAAATCAAACAAAAAATATATTCTTAGTGCAATAAAATCTTTCAAAATCATCAAAAAATGGAGACATCAACAAGATATTGTCTCTTGATGAAAGAGTCTATCATGAACCCTTGATAATCTGGATACCTTTGATCCCAGCCTTAATTTTAAAGCATCTGGATCATTTCACGAGTTTTCCAGAATGCTAAATTCTGTGTCCTTAGCGAATATGTACAGTTACAGGTAATCCATCCTCTGACATTTCCATCCAGACTGAGAGTTTTCCGGACCATCAGTGTCCGGATTATTTGGGTCCACTGTATATCAGTAAGATAGGTTTATCATAAACATCACTATAGTCATGTATTACCTGAGGGTAGATCATTCTCAATTCATTTTACCGCATCTAATTACAAAGGACAACATTTTGACTATACACTTTCAGGCAATTTGTGATTGTCAAATGAAGCTTGGGATATATCTTATAGACTAGTATATCTCAGGATTAGTCACATGATATATATGCCTTTGGCTTCATTGAATCAATGTGCAATTTCATGCTGGAAAAATTGTTTCAGATGTATATGAATAAGGTAGCTTATATTCAATTACAAATTTGTAATATGCATTTATAACTAAGAGAGTCCTAAGGAAAACTACATATGAAAATTGAGAATGACCCTTCGGTACTTTCAGTTCTGAAAATAGCGGTAACAAGAATAGTTAACGGAGGGATGGGTGGATCATTGACCATGGACGAAAGGCAATTTCAATACCCATCATCTGATAATGGTGATCAGGGTGCTTAGGGAATCAGAAATGACTGCGTAATTCCAAACAGATTTTCTTCTATAATTCCTCCTTATTTGTAATTGTGGGATCGGGTGGTGTAATGGTTAAGCCGCTTGCCTTTCACCTAGCTGGCCGGGGTTTGATCCCCAGCACGGATGTGAAAAGGTTAGGGGTCGCCTGCCCGATCATGTGGGTTTTCTCCAGACACTCTGGTTTCCTCCCACACTACGACTCCTCGCGCGCTTACATCCGGGCCATCGAGAGTGATTTGCATAAGTTATAGAACTTGTTGTTTTGTAACCAATGTAAAAGTAATAAAATTTATATTTTATATCTGATAAAGGTGGTATCTATGCAACTTTACATTCACTTTTAGGTGATGTCATCATAGTCGCTATGGCATGTTATACTGCGTAGACCATTATAAATGCACAGATGCCACAACACTAGTAATTAACAGACTACTAACCATATTTTAGTACCTTAAAATTGGTATACAACTACTGGAATAGTTTTACAATAACAACGTCTGGTACTTTCACTCGCAAAATCAATCAAGCATTAAATTGGTCTTCAATTTAAGACAGTTTTTGTTGAGAAAATGGTTTTTATTCCCAGATCATATTTCAAAGACTGGAGCTGTTTACTTCGAGTTTCCTTTTCGCCCTTCATAGTAGTTTCAGAAAACAAAAATAAAACAAAATCCATGGACATCAGATGTCTGATAGAATACTATAATGTTCAAAAGAGGTGGCTTTAACAGCTTATACATGCACCAACAATGTTCGGTAATGATGAGGATTTCTTTACATTAAATGAGTTAGGCAATGAGGAAACAGCCATGTCATAACTGACAAATCACGTTAGTAATCAGGGGGAGGTAACTCAAGATATGTCTTGCTCCGTGTTCTAGTATAAAAATATGCAGTGACTTATTCTTCTCCCTTATAAATGATTAATCTTTGGTGTAAGTATCATACACAAGAAGGTGTTTTTTTCCCACATGTTGATACAGAACAACCAGGTGGACCATTTTGAGCGCCTGACCTGTATAGTTGGTTAAGAGTTCAGCGAATCATAAAGTCAAACCCTTCAAATACGACATCCAGGCTCCTTGTATCGCTGTATGACAGTATATTTATTAGCCCCTTCAGAAGGTTTAATTGGTGACACATCATATATATGATCATAACCAAAGATGAAGATTACAACATATACCATCCTAGATACTCCAGGGGTTCCGATTACTTACGATCTCTACATTCAGCAGATAGGGTGTTAGAATTGTACCTGCTGCCCTTATTGCATGATCGTAAAAGGCGACTAAATTTAGGATCTTATCTTTTCTCTTCTTCCTAACTGACTTTATCTTTCCTTTTGGCCTTCTGTTGAGCGCTCGCCCCTGTAAGGAAGGCTATGGTTTCTGTCCCCAGGTCGAGACACACCAAAGTCTATAAAAGTGGTAGTTTCTGCTCCTCTCAGCACTCAGCATACATGGAGTGGGACGACTCTACACCCCTGAATTACTCATAGCAAAACTGAAGGCAGCTCAGGGAAGAAAATCTGAACCAATCACAGGCCTGCAAAGATTCCTTTGAAGACTACAGAGTGTGTGACTTCAAAGCTACACAGTCAACCACAGTGTACAGTCTGTTATACATAGCCCAAGAGTCTCTGGTCCAGACACCAGACTTACTATGAAATAGTCCAGGGGTGTAGAGATCGCAAATGATCGGAACCCCTGGAGTACTGATGATTTACATAAACATGTACACGTATATTTCGGTATTAATAGAACAGATTCCTAACTGGGGAAACGTTGAACACTGATTTAAAAGTTACCGAACCCATTCGACTTAAAGATCTTCTGTAGTATGTCATCATTGTTTACTCGGTTAATTTTTGTTTGTTCATAATTCACTCACATCTCTTTCTGTAATCACTAACAGGTCCAGAGCATTATACTCGCGAGTGGCGGTTCGTTATTTTGACATATTTACACTCTACACAATGGCCTGAATCAGCATCTGCAACCACTTGCATCATCAGCAACAAAAATGAGAATCAAATGACTCTTACCTTATTTCCTATTTTGCCTTCACGGAAGTCAAAGCTAAACATATAAAACATTGTGAACTGCAGAAACACTATTGATA
The DNA here is from genome assembly GCF_041381155.1 of Argopecten irradians. NCBI lineage: Eukaryota > Metazoa > Mollusca > Bivalvia > Pectinida > Pectinidae > Argopecten > Argopecten irradians. The sequence goes on from NC_091138.1 coordinate 43,265,736, forward strand.
CGGCACAAATAGATAACTTTTTGTATTTAAAACATCGCCGGCAAATGTGTCGACCCATCTTCTCAGCTTCTAAATGCTGTTTGAAGTTTAAAAGGAAGTTGCCCGAGGGTATCCGATGTACACATTAGGGCGCGTTCGATTATAACTGAATTCCATCACCAGTTATCTCCCCTACACCACAACGTGGCATCCTATTCCAGTCATATCGAAATAAAGGATTGAATTATGTAGTTTTACGTCTGATATGATGTTTTTTTTTTCATGCTATCAGAAAAATCATATTTTAATCATTAAAATCCCAATATCCGTATCTTTCTTTTTTGTTGCCATGATTTACTAGTAGAAGAATTTTGAACAAAAAATATGTTGTAAATCATGCAGATAGGACTAAATCGAAGTCAATATGTGCGATAATGATTTGATAAAAAATCAAATAATTATTGAACATCGCTAGATGGGTCCCATTTAGCCATACAAGCCGAAGTAAGCCGACAGTCGATAATAGAAATAAAAATCGATAAAATTATGTTTTCTGTAATATAAGGATGAATGCTGTCTCAATCATGTTGATTTTTGTCTTGAACTTCTAACGAAAGAACAAAATGCAAAACAATTGTAAATTTGCCGATGCCAACTAAATTCCTTTAGATCCCATCTAGATCTAATGGTGAAATTAAAATTGAAAATTTCATATTTGGTTTCGTTTTCTATGATGCATAAATGGTGTAATAGTATAAAGTGTAAAAATCGTCTTTAAAAATAATCCATCAATATTTCTGCATTACCGAATCCTTTATTGTCTAAAGCTGAAATTTCCATAAAACGCATGACACCTTACGAAATGATTAAACCTCGTGTTTTAAATGCAAAATGTAATAATACTAATTAGGCATACATTTCCGTAAATAGGCAACTTTGGTGGAATCCGTTAAAAGAAAAATATGGATTCAAGCAGAAATTTAACTAATAAATCATTATTTTTGGAGATTTTTTTGCTCGCTTTATTTCAATCATATTTTTTTTTTAACATTTCATTTTTTATTGATTATCATAACATACATAGTACAATTACATTGGACAAAACTAAACCTTACATTACAAATGATTGCACGTGCATCCCTTTTCAAATAAGGAATACCATCCACTCCATCGTGTAAGGAACTTAGTATATTCACTTTTTGATTTATATAGAAACTTTTCAATCTCATAGTATAGGCATATATGAGATTTCAGAACTTTAAAACAAACCGAGCTTTTCTTAGTTCTACAGTGATATACATATTGTTTAAAAAGTCGTAGCATCATGTTTATCATATTGCTATGGCGACCATGTAAGCCAAGCAGTAATTGATAATGAAGATACACTGACATTAAAAGTAGTGTTTTCACAAAGTCATTTCTCAAATTCCATATGAAGCTTGGTTATTATTGAACATTCGTAAAACAAGTGTAAATATGTTTCTTATTCATCAAATTTATCAATAGTAATAAGAGAGTTGAACCATAATGGTTCCTTCAAAATATACATGTCATTGGGAGGGAATTTTTTCTTTATCTCTGAAATACGGTGGCTGATTTGTGCCATTTCGTCTTTTCGTCTTTCGTCTTTTCGCCCCGAAAAGACGAGAATTAAGAAACCTTAATTTTCGTCTTTTCCCGAAAAGACGAAATTTAACAACTTTAAATTTCGTCTTTTCGCCGCGAAAAGACGAAAAGACGAAAAGTCAAACACGAAAAGACGAAAGTGATACACGCTAATTAGCGACTTTGATTCTCGTCTTTTCGCCTTCAAAATTCTCGTCTTTTCGTCTTTTCGCCCCGAAAAGACGAAAATTAACAAACCTTAATTTTCGTCTTTTCGTCTTTTCGCCTCGAAAAGACGAAATTTAACAAACCTTAATTTTCGTCTTTTCGTCTTTTCGCCCCGAAAAGACGAAAATTAACAAACCTTAAATTTCGTCTTTTCGCCCCGAAAAGACGAAAATTAACAAACCTTAATTTTCGTCTTTTCGTCTTTTCGCCCCGAAAAGACGAAATTTAACAAACCTTAATTTTCGTCTTTTCGTCTTTTCGCCCCGAAAAGACGAAAATTAACAAAACTTAATTTCGTCTTTTCGTCTTTTCGCCCCGAAAAGACGAAAATTGACAAACCTTAATTTTCGTCTTTTCGTCTTTTCGCCTTCCGGTCTGGTGTGGAAGTCATTTTGAAATCTTTTTATCTTAATATTGACTTAATTGTTCAATATAGAAGCATCAAAGTAGTTTATGATAACAATCGATTTATTAAATTGATAGTATTACAAGTATCTTCATCAATAACTAAGATTAGAAGTTTTAAAACAGAAGTCAACATGTTTGTTTACAGCAGTTACGTAGATTTCTCACACGTGGCATATGCCACGTGCCACTAACAGATTCATCATTCCACAAATCCTTTAGCGTGATTGATACATTTTTTTAAAATTCATTAATATCTTATTTTTTGTGTTCTAATCGCCCTCTTTAGCAATTACGCTTATCAAAACATTGCCGTGTATATGTAAGGACCATAATGAACTTAAGATGCTAAACATAGCACTTACAGGAGTTGTCTCCCCTACACAACTTGGAAAAAAAAGTTGTCGGCGGGGTATTATTTGAAAGCGTTTGAACCACGGATAAACTTGTTAACAAAATAATTTATGAAAGACAACTCGTGAAGACTTTGAGTTTAAAGGAAGGACTTGTACCAAGAAATTGCTCAAATACAGTTAATTATAACAGTCAATCAGTAGGTACAATGTACTGTGTATTATTTGAAAAGACATTTTGACTACATGTATACATGACATGGTCTTCATCATAATTGTACATTAGAAATTACATTATAATCTCCGTCGTATATGATAGATGACAAAGTATATCTGTAATTTGTATTTTTTTCGGGGCGAAAAGGCGAAAAGACGAAAAGACGAAAATTAAGGTTTGTTAATTTTCGTCTTTTCGGGGCGAAAAGACGAAAAGACGAAATTTAAGGTTTGTTAATTTTCGTCTTTTCGGGGCGAAAAGACGAAAAGACGAGATTTTTGAAGGCGAAAAGACGAAAATTAAAGGCGCTAATTAGCGTGCTTCACTTTCGTCTTTTCGTCTTTTCGTCTTTTCGCCGCGAAAAGACGAAATTTAAATTTGTTATTTGTTAATTTTCGTCTTTTCGGGGCGAAAAGACGAAAAGACGAGAATTAAGATATTTAATTTTCGTCTTTTCGGGGCGAAAAGACGAAATGGCATAAATCAGCCACCGTACTGAAAGTATAAGATAAACTTCTTTCCAGAATAAATAACAAGTTCTTTTTGACATCAATTTAAAAAATTCGTCCCCCATGTTAGACAAATGGAGTTCAATTTCGTGATCATGATCTTCCAGTAGAAGACATGCCCAATTACAGTCTTGAATTTTTCATAAATCTTCTTATCCAGCTTAATTTTAAAGACTTAAGAAAAGACTCTAAATGAAGCATCTCCAAATCACCATTCTCTCTGTACTGAATAATTTGTTTTCTAGACATTTGATCCTGTTGACGAACCCCCGTCCTCGATACTCCAGGGGTTCCGATCACTTACGATCTCTACACCCCTGGACTATCTCATAGCGAAATTGAAGGCAGCTCAGCGTAAAACATTTGACCAATCACAGACCAGCAAAGATTTCCTTTGAAGACTACAGAGAGAGCGACGCCAACTTCAAAGCCACAGAGTCAACCACAGTATACCGTTATACGGCTCTTACCTGTTCTGTTCTGTTGCCTCCAGTTTTACTATGAGATAGTCCAGGGGTGTAGAGATCGTAAATGATCGGAACCCCTGGAGTATCGAGGATGACGAACCCCATAAATAATCAAAGATGATTTTATTAAGTCTGGCTAATATTGGCTACATGGAGAAGGTAAGCTTATAAATAATTGCACCAATTTGGAAATAGCCAATGTCTTGACCAACACTATTCTGCAAATTAATGTTAAATATCTTTTGGACCAATTATTAAAGATGCCCCACCGCTGAAAAATGGTATTTTTTCACTATTAAAAACAGGACCAGACGATTTAGTCTTTTTCATCAGTTACAAAAGTTACTTACTTTACACCATTACCATCATTGAAAAGTTTGAGCTTCAAATTTTACTTCAAGTTAAAAATATAAAAAATAATGAATTGCATCCCGAAAAAATTTCGTGCCGCTATATCCTATATGGAATGAAGTACTGATTTCGCAGGCACCAAAGGCAAAATAAATTATTTTATATTTTTTTTTGAGTTAATTAGACATATATATACACAATTAAACACCAATTATTGTTCAAATGATGAATATAATTTATGCTCTGTCGGCGGTGGAGCATCTTTAAGAAAGGCTTCCATCCCATCAATTTTTGGAAGATAACCGAGTCTCATCATATCCTCAAGATCTTCGCTGAATACAATTCCAAGTACCTTTACTGACCATTTGTCCAATTAAACTTCATATCGCAACAACTATCGCCTGACCACTTCACATTCGATTTTTCAATATTTGGCTTCAATCCAGAAAATTTGGCTTATTGATCTAGTATTGATAGAGCAGCTCTAAGAGAACTGTCGTCACCATTTAATAATAATGTTGTATCATCAGCAAACTGACTTATTTTTAATTCCTTTCTATTCAGTATCTTGATACCTACAACTTCCGGGCAATTTCTTGTCATAATTGCTAGCACTTCCGCACAGTGTAAAAAAAGTTAGGGGAAACTGGATCACCCTGTCTACACCTTATTCCAATTTGGAAAAATTCTGAGAAAATACCATTCTGTATTACACAAATCTTAAAATCATAATTTAAATTTTGAATCCACTTCAATAACAGGTCCAAAGTTGAAAAAAATCAAAGTTTTGTAAATAAATCTCCAAGATAAAGAATCGAACGCCTTCTCAAAATCTATAAATAGGGCCAATCCTGGTATAATGTTTTTATTCTGTATAACTCATAACATCGTATAATAATCTGGTATTTTCTCCTATAAATCTGTTTTTCATAAATCCTGTTTGGTTTTCATGTATGAGATTAGTAAAAAATATTTTTAATTCTGTTAGCATTACATCCAGAGAGTATTTTATACGAAGTATTAAGCAGTGATATGGGCCTCCAGTTTCGTAAAAATTCCCCTTGTTTTATTACCCTTAGGAAGAAGAGTCACAACACCTTAATTATCTCTGGGTCCAGGGCAAAGACGAACAATGAAAAGCATACTTTATGGAGCAATGCACAAATTTCCCTAGATCCTTTCAAAAAAAAAAAAAAAAAAAAAAAAAAAAAAAACTCTGCAGGAAAACCATCGGGCCCAGGACTTTTGTCAAATACTCATTTTTTCAGTGATTAAAGAATTTCGTCTATTGAAATGCCATATTCCAATTCCTCTTTCATTTTCTCGTTCAGTTTTGGTATTTTATCATTATTCAATAAACTATTCAAATTTATATCTTCTAAACTATCACCTCTGTCCCTGTAAAGTTCAGAATAGAAGTTTTTATTTCGTGAAGCAGTTTCTTCTGGTCACTTTATCTCTATACATTAGTGTTACCTTTAGTTTTAAAATAGTTTTATTAACATAATGTCTCTTTTCCAAGTTAGTAAAATATTTGCTAGGTTTTCTCCATCCACTATCTACTTACATGTAGCTTTTGCTCGAATCGTCAATCCCTTCATATAATCTTTTCTATATATCTCCTGCTCAATTTTTTTTTCCTGACGCATTTCTGAAAAAGATTTCTGATTCTGGATTTTCTTCAGTAAGTATTTGAAGGAAATGAATGTGCTCTTCTAGAAAAGCTTGGTTTTTTGTTTTATTTTGTTTTACCTCTGAAGAGTATTTTATTGTCATTCCTCTGATTTCCAACAAGAGTATCTCTAACAGAAGCTAGATGATAATTGTAAAGTGAATATCAAGAAAGTCTGACATTTCAACAAGTTTACAAATATCATAGGAAAATGCAGCATATTGACATATAACTGCTTTAATTATTTCACAAACTTTTTCTTTGTATTTCCAATCTCTACGAAGGGTTGTACTGAAATTCCAGAAGCCTTTGCCTCTTTCAAATTTTGTAAATCTTAGTTTTAATTCAATCATTGAATGATCAGTTCTATAGCCCGAACTAATATCTGAATTTTCATATACTGACAACAACATTTGAGATAAAAGAAAAAAAATCTAGCCTTCCTTTCTTAACTGGAGATATCTTGAACCATGTATATCTCCTTAATTTTTAACATATGAAATATTGCAAGTTGACAAAAAAGTTCAAACTGGGTTACGTCCCCTTGTAGAGCTCTTCATTCTTTTGGCGCCAGATTGAACGAAGAAGATGTAAACAAACCTCGGAAATCTTTTTAGCAGGACATTGATTGATACTAACCATGTCGCAGCCATTTTCATCGATGTTTTCTCGTAGATTCTCGTAAGTGTGTCGAATATAATGTTATGCAGCGGCGTAGAACAATAATTACAGTCGTGGGACATAGTATTCGTCACTTGTTTTTTCACTATAGGCCTATATTCTATGTTTTTTCACATTTTCTCTTTGAATTTACCTGATCTCACTTATTAATAGATTTTCACCAAATTTGGCATACCTTTACAGAATTGTCTACACTTTCAGCTCATAATATTTTCAAAATTTTCCGATGCTTCATCTGTTCATTTTCAAAGTATCATCATTTTGGTCCACTGCTTAATCTTTATGACGCCATTTCCATCTTTGTTCTTACCAAGATGGCAACGAAAAAGTTTTGCTTTCTAATAAAACGCTGTTTTCTCAAAAAGTTGGTAACGCATAATTATACAAATATTATGAGCTGAGAATATAGACAATTTTCGATAAGTAAGCCAAATTTGGTTCAATTCCATCAATAGATGAACATGAGATCAGGAAAATTAAAAGAAAAAAGGTAAAAATACATAGAGTATATAGTGAAAAAACAACAGTGACAAATACTTATGTCAGTGCCATGACTGGACATTGGTACCTTGCCCAGGTCCACTCCATCCCAGTTCTGCTCAACAAACTGCTGTTCTGACCAACAATGATCATCTCTGTTCTGTCAGAAATCTTCCGTCAGTCGTTAATTCAGAACTACATCAGCTGGAGCGGCTCTGGTTAATATGCCGATTCCGGGATACAACATTCAGTCAGTTTAGTCATGTGACTTTCATCACCACGTGACTTAATTTAGGGCACATTTGAAACAAAATGGCGGCATATGTAATGATTGTACATGGGTGGAAAATTACATATCATGACAGAACATTTAACATTAATTATCAGAACATATTGTATTAAATATAATCTCAATATGCACGAAAATTGAATTTAGATGCTTCATAAGGAAATGACATGTAAATTACGGCATCAAATATGGAGCTGTCGTCTAGCAGTTGAAAATCAACGGTTTCTGACGTCTCAATCACAATTATTTCATAACTCACCTGGATGCATTTTCTGAAAATTCAATAACAAATAAGAAACACAAAACATAACAGTTCAACTAAGTTCCGTTATCGAACAAGTATTACCGACTATGACCTTTACCCAGACATAAGTATTCTCTGTCAATAAGTGACTTATAGACAGAGAAAACCAATGTCTGGGTAAAGTGTCATGCCATGACGGAAAAAAGTACCCTAAATTTTTCGCGGTCACATGAACAAATCTATCTCCTACCCAGAAGAGTTCCTTGTATCCCGGAATCGGCGTATTAACTAACTTAATCAACCACCTCTGTATAAAGACCACCTGCTCATGAGGACCATGCATTTTGTTAGAATCTCTAATGTTACCACTTCTCGATTTTTCGGTGGTTTTTAGCCTATAAGCTTTGACAGGTTTGATTGTACTTTAAATGTTCCCTAATTATATCATGTCAAAATATGGTTAGAAAAAAACGTGTTAATTTTTCTACATTCTATATTTATTTATTGCCTAGCCTATACATGTGTATCTATAATTCCTTAAAGGGACAATTCAGTCTAAGAGAACATTAAAATGTGTACATATATCGAAAAAAAACAGTTCTAATGGAAATTAGATCAGTTGGTTTTACTGTGATATGCCTGAAAAGCCCATGGATGTGACATGTGTGTAGATGTTCAAACTCGCTCGCTGTCCGCCATTACACATTGTGGTCGAACTTCTTGTATGCCGCACCCTGTCCCTTGCTCGTAGAGTAATGCAACTTTTGTCTAGAACTGCTCAAATCGCTCTGACAGTGGTGTGCTTACCTTATTAGGTGAATTGTCTTGCCTAAAGATCATTTTTTTCACCTTCGCAATGGTTATGTAGTTTATTTGTTAAACGTGCGTGACTTTGGCTCGGGTATGGGTACAGCGTCCATATTGTACCTGCTTAATCGTATTGATCAACGATTTGATATTTCAACGATATTAATTAAAATATTACACAATGACGTGGAATTTGTCAATATTTTATATTATATGTTTCATAAGAAATGTAGAACAATACATTTATGCCTTATTTTGCTTCTTGTTATGTAAAGGAATTAGCCAGAGTGAATTGTCCCTTTAAGAGTCCAGTCTGTGATGTTAATTTTCTTAACTGCTGATCATTTGGACTAGTAAAATTTTACTAGTCCGACTATTTAATCACTAGTCCAAATTGAAGATACAGCCATTTTGCTTCAGAACTTCATGCAGTCATAAGTATGCAGTTTACAATTTTCGACCTGTCAAATTACAGTCTGAATGAGTTTGTGAATGCCAATTCTCACAAAATGATGCATCCGGACTGAAGTAATCGGATACACTATGCACTCAAAATGTATTGAAAAATGCAATTGACCACCGCTCTGGTAAATATAATATAGTGTATTTACCAATTACCAATTTTAATTGGATTGGGAGCCACTAGTCCAATCGAACTAGAACATTACAATTGGCACTAGCTGACTGAAATTACTTGTCGTGGGCATCGTACTAGTGCTTAAAGTCGTAGACTGAGAGTAAAATAAGAAAAATGACAGGAAAATCCCACCAATTTTCTTTTAACTGATAATCAAATCCGTTAAGTCATCATGAAAAGGAAATTCAATCAATTATTTTATCCAATAATCAGATGAAATTAATCATCTGATCCAAACTGATCGATTGTTAATGGGAGTATACTACAAATATGTACTTATTTTTTATACTATTTATGAATGATATTTACCTGACCTCCAGTCCGAACCTAAAGAACCTGTAGATATATTTGTATAAGGAAAATTTAATCTATTATATAGTTACTTCAAATTGTCAACAACTGAAAAACTTAAGCACTACAAAATTTTTGGGAAAGTTAGTATTATTTTACTTAATATTATTTTGATTGATTTCCTTAATATTTGTCATTAACAGCTATAATATTATTATATGTGCCTCCATGTGTATTTACAATAAAATTAATGCTTTCTCTACTTTCCTTTATAGAATTTTCATAAAAATTCATCTGAATCTAGTTATAATTTATAATTGCATGCCTGTACATAAATAACTTAATTGGTCTTCATCTTAATTTGCATTGTAGCATGCAATATGCACTGTCTGACATGTATACGTAAAATTCATTTTGTTGTGTTGCAGAAAACGACAGGTAACAAACCGTGATTTCAATTTTATGAAAGATTGGAATGCAGGTACATCTGATTCCAAAAATACAGAAAACCAGGATTCACATGTAACCCAGGTAACACTTTATAACATTTCACATAGCTGAAAATATAATGAAATCATACATTATCTTTTCTATAAAATATCAATTAATAAGTATAGTGTGAATTAAAAATATTTTATACTGTCTTCTCTTGATGTTTTGTTTTTATTCATTACATTTAATGATTTCTCTTTAGATGACATTTGATAATTTAAATTATTTATTGTAATTGATAAATTATTTAATTTTCATATAGGTCACACCGCGAGCCCAGTATATAATATCCCAATCCAAACCGAGTCCTGTGGGTGGTGGACATTTCATATCAGAACTCTCCGATCTGATCAGTAGCAGTCCCATCCCAGTTATACTCCATTCTCCTGCTGCAAGAGGTAAGTTACTCTAAGAGGTAAGTAAGTTACTCTTAGAGGTAAGTTACTCTAAGAGGTAAGGTCCTCTAAGAGGTAAGGTCCTCTAAGACATAAGCTTCTATAAGACGTAAGACGTAAGCTTCTCTAAGAGGTAAGCTTCTGAGAACTCTTAAGACGTAAGCTTCTTTAGGATGTAAGGTTCTCTAAGAGGTAAGCTTCTGAGAACTCTTAAGATGTAAGCTTCTCTAGGATGTAAGCTTCTCTAAGAGGTAAGCTTCTTTAAGAGCTAAGCTTCTAAGAACTCTTAAGACGTAAGCTTCTCTAGGATGTAAGCTTCTCTAAGAGGTAAGCTTCTTTAAGAGCTAAGCTTCTAAGAACTCTTAAGACGTAAGCTTCTCTAGGATGTAAGCTTCTCTAAGAGGAGTGTTTCTCTAAGAAGTAAATTTCTCTTAGTCGTAAGATTCTCTAACACTGATAAATAATCTATCAACATTTTTTTAGAGATGCAATTAATTATTTTGAATATTTTTATTATGAAGTAAAATTAGAAGCTCAAACTTTTTAATGGTGGTAATGGTGTAAAAGTACTGTTTGTCAGTGGTGGAGAATCTGTAAGAAAATATGCATTATTCAAGCATGGCAATAATTTAACAGAACAATTTTATCTTATCAGCCATTCCTGCGGAACCTTTTGAGAATGAAGATGATGGAGCAGATGAAGATGATGGAGCAGATGAAGATGAGGACAAGGAGTTACGAGGGGATGGAGATGCTAGTATGGCTGACAGTACTATGGCTGTTAAGGATGACGAAGAGGCGGAAACGGATAGTTTTGTGGTAGAAGCTTTAGTGCAACATGTTCAAGACATGGATGTTTTACCGCAATTTAGGTCTGAATCGAGACATATGACTAGTCAGTCTGACAATAGGGCACCTAGTGAGGAACAATATGAGTACAGGGAGCATGATGTGAGGAGGCAGGAAGATTTGTCTGAAGGACAGACAGAGGAACAACACGAGGAGGAGGAACACAACATGGAGGAGGAGGAAGAGGAGGACGACAGCGATAACAAGGACACTGAGGAGGGTCTGGAAGGGGGAGAACAGTCTGAAGAGAATTCATCAAATGTCAGATCAACTAAGAAAAATGTTTCACCAAGAAAACTTGGAATAAAGTCTAGAAGTAAAGATGATGATTATGAGGCTAGGGATAGGGAAGAAAGGGGAAGAACAAATGCTAGTTCTAGAAATTTGGCTAGTGGAAATCTTGATTCCAGGCAGAGGTTAAGATCTAGTGGAAGTAATTCTGGTGAGAGCATGGAAGTACAAGCTACAAGTAGTGATAATGGAGAAGAGTCGAATCAAAGTAGCAGAGACAAGAAAACTTCTAGACATGTATCTCCTAATAGCAATAGGAAAAATCTACTTGATCAAAGGCGCTCATCCCTTAGCAGGAAGGATAAGGAGAAACAGATGTTGTCATCGCCAGGGCAGACATCTAGAAATGTTGGTAACCAAGATCAAAGATACTCTTACCCGAGCAAGAAGACCAATGATGATCTAAGGCACTCAACTTTGAGCAGGAAAAGTGTAGTGCATGAAGAATTACCATCTCCTAGTAGAAGAATTATGAGAAATCAAAGTATTAGGGCTCATGAAGAGGTGCCATCTCCTAGTAGAAGAAGTGTGAGAAATCAAAGTATTGGGGCTCATGAAGAGGTGCCATCTCCTAGTAGAGGAAGTGTGAGAAATCAAAGTATTGGGGCTCATGAAGAGGTGCCATCTCCTAGTAGAAGAAGTGTGAGAAATCAAAGTATTGGGGCTCATGAAGAGGTGCCATCTCCTAGTAGAAGAAGTGTGAGAAATCAAAGTATACGGGCTCATGAAGAGGTGCCATCTCCTAGTAGAAGAAGTATGAAAAATCGAAGTATTGGAGCTCAAAAAGAAAACCCCAAACATCAGACAGTTGAAATTGATGAAGGCAATAAAAATGTTCATAATAAGGAAAGAGTGAATGAAAAAGTGACAAGAAAATCTGTTTCTAATTTGTCAGAGAAAAAATCCAATAAATCAATATCTAATGACAGAGAAAGCCAGAATCACAATGAACAGAACAGAAATTCTGGAATAATGAAATATTTCCGAAAGGGGCCATCTGCTGGGAAAGATGTCTCCGATGTGGATATGTCTGAAAGACATGATTTGGAAGATGAATCTCCGGGGGAAAATGTTTCACATTCTGAGAGCAGGTCTGGGCCCCCTCAAGGTGGTACTGGTGATGATGAGGAAAGTATGGGAGGTGACGACGATGATAACGAAGATGATAATGATGATGATAATGATGATGAAGATATGGATGAGGAAGTCACAAGGAATAATACACGACGAGATGACATTACACAGGAACAACCAACACCGTCAGTAAGTAGCTATAGGTAGTAAATTTGCAAGGTTTTTGCCAGGCCTTTGTAGGGTCGGGTAAAAGGACCCATTCCCAATTAAAAAATAGCACTGTATTTTTGTAAATTCAGTCAACATTTTCCAATTGCAGTAAAATTAAATTGAAACCCCCTTATGATGTGAAAAGCTTCGACAATGGTATTTTTGTTCAGAACTTTTCAAAATTGAAAAAAAAAATGATTTAAGTTATGCTTTTTATGTTTTTATAAATTTTGAAAAACACTGATGATATTTTCCCAATTTTTGTTTAAGATCCTTTCCCAAAATAGCTGGCAAACACCCTGATTTGACCCCAGATATGTAAAAAGTTAAATAATTTAATAATATAAAAAAATTATATTACACTTATATATTAGTATGGTTAAATATAGTATGTGTTGTTGTGTAGAGATATTTCTATGTATGTTGATTACTTTGATAATCCTGAAAAATTCATTTCTAATTATTAACCCTACTATTGAGGCACAGGGACCTGGCATGAAAACTTTTAACCAACAGTATACATATATATATATTATAGTAGCAAGGGTATGAACTCGGCGGTCAAGAAAAACAGACCTATTTTTTTAAAACCTTGATTATTTTAATGAATGGGCTCTATACATCATTGAGGTATAACTTACCTTAAAGAGAAATAAATTATCTTTCCATTGAGTGCTTGATGAACAAAATTGGCCAAGTATTGATGAAGTTATGGCTTGATGAATTGGGAAATTGATTTCAGATAATGATCCAAACAACTATAAATGAAACACCAGTTGTTAAAAACAAAAAGTCTATGAAAAACCTGAAAAGAAAACTTGCATCAAAATCTGACGATGATAAGGAGAATGATGATGAAGAGAAGGAGAAGGATGATGAAATCAACAATGGTAGTCAACCGTCGGCAGCTCGGTCACCACAAAAACAGAAAAAAATCACTTTTTCATCTGGAACTAAAAATCAGGAAAAGAAAGAAAGACAAAGATATGGTAATGTCCTCATGAGCTTGTTATTCAATCTTTCACTTCTTCGAATTCATAGCAAACTTCATTCTCCATTATGAGATCAGTTTAATATTGTACAGTTCTGTCAAATTTTCACTGGATTAGTACTTCGTCTGTTACACAAAACCAACTAATGACTGTGCGTGATTGAATTTTCCAGATTTCGTGGGCAAGTACAAATTGTGAAAATAAATCGCTGCGAAAAAGTGCCATGCAAAGTATAGCTGATATGTTTTGTAGAAACCATTAATTGACTGCCAATTTCAATTTCAAATTGCTAGGAAAAATAGTTAGGCATGATAAATGTGAAATTAGATTACCATGACAACAAGGTGGTTCAAAGTTTATATGCATATTAGATGAGGACATTTCTTATAAAGGACTAGGAGGATTTGTTGTTAACAAAATAAATTACTGATGTAAACGGACATCGACAGGTCCTTTTAAATTTAACATGACTTGTCTTTTGAAATATAGAAATGGTTGGATATTATATTTATATTTAAAATATTATCGCACCTCAGATAGAAATGACCCCAAATGATTGGCGGAGAGCCGTCACGTGGTGACCCCCTATCACTTTAAAGGGGGTCAGTAAATTTTATTATGGTGCAATATGGCGGTTCTCGCCCTCGCTTCAAAATTTAAACACATTATCTTCAACTAAATATACCACTTCATTACTGTAAAACTATATATTAATGATTAATTTTTGTGTTAAAATAACTTAAATCGTTTTAATACTTCAAATTACATGAAATACATTTTTTTAAATACGAGTTGCTTCCCCTACGCCAGTTTGAAAGTTGATGACGCGGCGAAAGTCAAACGTAACAATTCAAGCGTTTTCTAGACTGTGATTATAAACAAATGAAGGTGTTTGTACCTACAAATCAATCTTCACTCTACAATCAATTTATCGGCATAACCTTTCAGTGATTATCTCAGCGAAAATGCACAGATGATCAAGGAGATTGTGCTTAAAATGTTAGATGGATGTTTGTGTCACTCTTGTTTGTGATGCTTTCAATATAAAGACGGTCTGGTGTCGTATTGAGGTTAGGCCTACTGTAGGAATGTCGAAATTATTGTTGATTTATGAATTATTCATTATTCTTCTGCAGGTTCCTTATACAGTATATTTGAAAATTCTTGAAAGAAATACACAGATAAATATGTAACCTAGGCCAATTATTTTAAAAGTGGCGATTGTTTGTTATCATTCGCGCCAGTATGATTTAAGTTTGATTTCAGATTCTTGACCAAACCGATAAGAAACAAAGAATTAATGAATCAAATAAATGGTCCTCGATGCGATAAATTCGTTATATAGTCAGTTACTGACCCCCTATAAAGGCATAGAGGGACAGTAAGAAGTATAGGAGGCTCGAGTTACGCCCTCGCCCCCTATAAATCTTACTGACCCCCTATGCCTTTATAGGGGGGTCAGTAACTGACTATATAACTAATAATATGGCTCATTGCGTATTTTGTGGGGGGAAAATCTATAGGTGCAAAAAATTATTCCCGTACAGGAGCAGTATTAATCTTGAAATAATATTGTTAGATATGGAACTTTAAAATTAAGTTGCTGCGAAAGTTTACTGTGTACAAAATGTATTTGTTTAGTTTTGTGAGGAAATTTCACTGTTTCCTCTATGATACCTACTCATGGGGAGAAAAGTTCACACATTTGCCAATTTCTGATAGTTTGTTTGTTTGATTAATTAACGTCCTATTAACAGCTATGGTCATGTAAGGACGGCCTCCCATGTATGCGGTGTGTTGCGTGTTTGTTGCGCAAGGTGCATGTTTTGGGAGACTGTGGTATATTCATGTTGTGTCTTCTTGTATAGTGGAACTGTTGCCCTTTTTATAGTGCTATATCACTGAAGCATGCCGCCGAAGACACCAAGCAACACACCCTACCGGTCACATTATACTGACAACGGGCAAACCAGTGGTACCATTCGAATTCCCTGTATGCTGAGCGCTAAGCAGGAGCAGAAACTACCACTTTTAAGACTATGGTGTGTCTCGGCCAGGGGACAGAACCCAGAGCCTTCCTCACAGGGGCAAACGCTCATCTCAAGGCCAAAAGTGAGGCGGTGTCAATTTCTGATAGTTATTAACTGTACAGGTTATCTCGAGTCATTCTTTCTATTTTATTCATAGGTGTTTTAAGTTTGTGGAAATCAACTTCGTTGTGAATACAGCAAAATTCAATCCCCAGCAAATAAAACCAACTACCTGTATACTTGTTGACAGGAAAAATTCTTTGAATATCACATTAAGCTGTTGCATGGTATTGAGTTTTATTTGTCTTGATGAATAACAGCAGAAATACAAGTGAATGTTTTATTTTTGTAGTACACAAGATTGGTTTATACCAGACAGATGGCAATAATCGGACAAAGAAATCTATAATAGATCTCGATGTTATCTTCAATGACGTGGAAAAGAAACTCCAAAAGAAGATGTCAAGGTATGCACTGTAGACATACTAATTTTAGTGGTAGTTTTATTTTAGCGGTTTTCACAGGTCTTTTGAAGCGCTTATAATTCATGTACAGAGCTAAATTTTGTATCTGGTATCTAACTACAGAATTGTGTTAATATATATCCGTACTTATAAATTACAATCTTCAGTTTTCCACTTTTCCACGAAAATAAGACTTTGTGTTGAAAAAAGCACATGTACAGTATTAGAAACCAGCAAATATTTTTCAATTTTATTTGATATTAAAGATATTCATCACATATCACAAATCATCATGTCATATTAGGTTTGTGACGTGGGCCATTTTTTTGGTATAGATGGAAATGTCCCTTTTGAGTCAGATTTGCTTGATAATACAGGGACCTGGCACAAATTTTCTTAACCAACTGTATACAGATACATATACATTATTATTATATATGTATAATGTTAAAAAATTTTGTGCCAGGTCCCTTTGCTTGATAATATAATTACTCTTTAGGTGAAACAGGTTTTCTGTAAAGAGATTAATGAAATATTTCACTCCTTTTGTGGTGAGACAGGGGAATTTCAACACAGGTGAATTGATTCTTAAGTTGTCAAACATGAGGCTTTGTCGTGTGCTTGATAAATTGATAATCTTATCCAGAGGGTTGAGATCTCTTGTCTCACGCGAAAGAGGGTGAAGATTCTTTTTCTCTTGCGCTATGAGAGCACGTCCAAAGATCTCGTGTAGCTTGTCCATACGCTAGGTTCAGATAGAAACATCTCACACCAGTAAAATTGCAGATATCCCTGTCGGTAGTCAAGGAAAGATATATCTTGTTTAATGAATATTTTACTTCGTTATCCAGAGGTAAAGACACCCTTTCACCATTTGAAAGAAAGGAGTGCCAGTTATTGAACTTTGTGCGCCAATCGATCCCCAATCAAGTAAGTTTTGGCAATATATTGTTGCTATTCTTATATATATATAATTTGATCTGTTGATTTTTATGTTAGAAGTGAAAAGCACTTTCAATGGATCACTGTTGAAATGTTTTTTTAAACTGAAAATTTATCTTTGTGGGAAAAATTGTTTGATGAATTAAGTATCTCAATAAATATGATTTATGTACATTTGTCTATGTATATCTTATATTGTGTCCGGATATATATCAAGCTAACCATCACTTTGCCATTGAAACGTCTATATCGAGGATGTGGATGTGGCGCAGTGGTTTTAAGCAACAGATATGTTTGGCTAAAAGTCCAAATAGGGCATGAGTCATAAAAAAAAAATTCTTGGTCACTTGTGTTTCTGAAATAATATGTATCTATTCTTTTGTACTGGTATATTTTCAATAAAAAGTTTGATGTATTTTATAAGCTCCAAAATCATTAATATCAGAGGAGGAGTTATCCCTCCTTATAACTATCATCATATACCAATGTAATTGTCATGATATAGAAATGTAATTGTTTTATTTGTTTAGATCGAAGATGTTGAAAATGTTCGCCAAGAGAAAAGTGCTGTTACACAGGTAGGTTTCAGTCAGTGTGGTTCTATTTCAACTCAAAATTATCGATGGAATCACTTAATGATTCTACATTGAAACTTGTTTGGGTCTTTCTCATTATCCATATAAATTATATTAAAAGATGAAAAATAATTTACCCGAGAATACTGAATGAAGCACTAACCCTTACAGGACATCATACACCATGTTCTATCGGCATTAAAAGGTCTCATTTGCAAAAAGAAATCTCCCTCTTATACCGCTGACAAATGGTATTTTTTCTCTATCAATAACAAGAGCAGATGATTTAATATTTTTCTTCAGTTACAAAAGTTACTTACTTTAAACTATTAAAAAGTTACAGCTTTTAATTTTACTTCAAGATGAAAATATCAAAAATAATGAATTCTGTCCCAAAAAAATTTGGTGTCACTATGATCTTTATGGAATGAAGTACTGATAGTGAATGCACCAAAAGCAAATTGAATTATTTTAATTATATTATTTTTTGTGTTAATCACACCTACACATATATAAATGATTAAACACCAATTATTGTTCAAATGATAAATATTATGTTCTTTCGGTGATGGACCATCTTCAAGAGTTTTGAAATTGTCTTGAATAAACCCCCTCCATATTGGTTGCTTCTGTTTGCTTTTAATTTTTACACATTAATGTATGCGGTCATTGTGTAACCAGCTTTTGGTAATGTTGAGTGTTCACACAACTGTATATTGGTTTTACAGATAAATTCTTATTTTCCAGATGAGAAAAACTATAAAGACTTTGAGGACTGAACTGTCAGAGTTACAACAGAATAAAATCAGGTTTGTTTCTTACTGAGTGTATAACAATCTAACATATTACATGTATAATGTATTTATATTAGTTTCTGTGTAAACTTTCACTAGCAGTGGAAATAATGATAAAAAAAACCCAAAAAAAACCTTGTTCTCTCTAATTTATGTAACTCAAAGGCTCTATTTAATTCCAAGTGTTTTGTTGATCCCAACCAAAATGCAATATTCTGCTTGGTGTAGTGAAAAAAATAGGACATGCTGAGTTTTATTGCTTGTATTGCATGATCTTCAATTAGAGCCATGGATGAAAAAAATCGAAGACGATTTGTGGCCAGATGATAATTTTTAACAAATGCAGTATAATTTTCAGAAAAGTTGAGTAAATCACCTTATTAGTATTAAGGACATATGTATTGGACAAACTTTCCAATCTTTTATTTCTGAGTCACAGGAACTAGCCTACCATCTGTGATTATTTGCACTTCCATTGAACATGGAAATCATTATTGTATGCCATAAAACTACTGTTTTTTGTTGTTACAGGCTCACTGAGAAACTTGGGAATGACAAGGGAAATGAGAAGAAGTATCGACAGAAAATGCTGAATGATTGGATCACAAACTTTGAAAAGCTGATGATTGCTTCTCGTGAGATTAAATCAAAACCGAGCAAGGTGACAGGATTTTACACTAGGTTTTAATTGAAGGGCTGTATTACATCAGCTGTTTCAAATTAGTCATCTCTAGGAATAAAATATTTATGCTCGCACTAGAAAATGAAGGTGGGGAAGATGGGGGCGGTTGTGGGTGTGGAGCAGGAATAGGGGCGGAGATGGATGTGTGTGTACCATGAGAGGGTGGGGAATGTGGAGGGGTGTGGGTGGGTGTGTAGGGCAGGGATAGGGGTGGAGATAGATGTGTGTGTACCATGAGAGGGTGGGGAATGTGGAGGGGTGTGGGTGGGTGTGTAGGGCAGGGATAGGGGTGGAGATAGATGTGTGTGTACCATGAGAGGGTGGGGAATGTGGAGGGGTGTGGGTGGGTGTGTAGGGCAGGGATAGGGGTGGAGATAGATGTGTGTGTACCATGAGAGGGTTGGGGAATGTGGAGGGGTGTGGGTGGGTGTGTAGGGCAGGGGATAGGGGGTGGAGATAGATGTGTGTGTA